>NC_056732.1:1356330921-1356545607 GCF_019279795.1 Protopterus annectens | reverse complement strand
TCCTTGGTAGGCGGTGCTAGAGCCAAGTCACTGCGATTGTCCTGTACTCGTGGTCGTTGTATGTGTGGCTGTACCGCTGGTTGTTAGTCTGCCACTGACGCCCTGTAGGCACCTCTGATTGACCCCTGCCTCTTGAGCGCCTATTCCTGCCTCTCTGAGCTCTGGAGGTGTCTGGAAAGGACCAATTTTTGGAGGGCCAATTCCTGCTAAATTTTGGAGGTTGGACCTGTAAGAAATCCTTGACTGTCTGGACTGATTTTGCCTTCTCTTCCATCTTCTTAAGCACCTGTTGTGCAGGAGAGCCAAACAAATTGATCTTGTCCATGGGAGCATCCAGTAGTTTTGATTTAACATGATCTGGTAAGGTCTGCTCTTTTAACCATGCATGTCTTCTGATCACTGTGCCAGTCATGGCTGATCTAAAGGAAGCCTCCAGTGCATCATAGCCGCATTTTAAGGAATGGTTACTGACCTGCTGAACGTTATGTACCATTTCCTGAACAGATTTTTTGTCTAAAGGTTCATCCGAAGACAGCTTTTTAGTTAACTGGTCTAACATAAATTCTTGATACTGGATCATGTGGAATTGACAGTTCAAGGCCCTAGCTGAAAGAGTAGCAGAAGTGTAAACTTTTTTACCCCATCTCTCTAAGGCCCTGGATTCCCTTTCAGAGAGGAGGGGGTTTTTGACAGAGGTAGCTGCTACAGCCTTAGGTCCCTGGGAGATAGTTCCGGGATCTGCAAAAGGAGCCTTATACAAATGATAATGTGTGTCCGGAACCCTGTAGTACCTATCAGGCTTAGCAGGGGCCAGAGGAAGAGAATCAGGAGCAGTACAAGCATCATTAAATGCATCATCCACAACAGGAAGAACTGGAGGGATGGCTAAAGGCCTATGCTGTGGCAAATGTAGAAAGGTTCTAAGCCTTTTTCTAGAGTCTGAAAAATCCTGTCCCTGCCACTGAAATTGTTCCCTCATAGCATGCAAGGTTTCCCCAAAAGAAAATTCCTCTGGCGGAGAGGCAGAAGGAATGGACTCTTCAGCATCAGAGTCTTCATAAGGGGAGGAAGGGCCCTCTGGAGGGTTTGAATTATCTGAATGATCAGAGGAGTCATCTGTAGAAACTGGCTCAGGGGGTTCTGCTCTAGGCCTCTTCTCTGGAGGTGGGTGAGAGGCCCTGTCTGGGTGAGGTTGAGATCCCCGGATCAAAGAAATGAGATCCTCTGCTAGAGTAAGTATTTGTGAACTAGAGCTAGGCCTGTGAGAGGGGGTCTTAGCAGGCACAGTTTTGGCAGATTTTGCTGCTTTAGCCCTGGCAAAGGCCTTAATGGACATGGCTGCAGGTGGCCTAGCAGCTCCACGCAGGGTGAAACAACCAAGGGAATAGTGTCAGATAATTCCTGAGAAACTGCAACAGCAGCTGGGATGTCGGAAGCCGATACTACCAGGTTGGAAGAGGCCTCGGTGGAAGGTAAGTTTTCGGCTGGAGGAAGAACCGCTAGCTCGGTTTCAGCCGAAACCGAGACACTCGCGTTATTTAACCGCGGTTTCGCGAAACCGCGGACCGCCAGTGTCGGTCCTTCTCCTTGCTTTTTATTAATTTCGCGAGTCGGAGGATCCGACGCATAATATAAGCAAAATCGGAGCCGAAAACTCTCAGCAAATTCAGACCGACGTCTAAGCGTCCGCCGGTTGAAAGAAGCACAGGCTAGACAAGCTGCTACGTCGTGGTCAGGGCCTAAACAGGGTAAGCAGTAAGAGTGGAAATCTTTATGAGGTATTTGTTTCCCACAAGTTAAACAGTTATTCACTTTATCTGACATCGGCTGAGGCAAGAAAGAGTCCCCAACGGGGTACTTAGCTTTTAGAAGTCTTCGGTAGTAGTATTCGGTGGTAATCTCTGGTTCTGACCGACCGGCACTTGCGAACAGCTTCTGCTTCGGGCGCCACGTGGCAAGAAAGACTAAGGAAAATGGCGTCGGCTGATGCCTTTATACCCGAAGAACTGCAGCTATGACGTCGGGTGAAGAGCGACATCAGCCGAGGCCAGACCCAGACTTTGGAATCCGGCCGACCGAAGGGCTGCCTGACGACAGGACAACCCATTTGTAAGGACTGCAGATGCAGCCTTGAAGGACATCTTGGACCAAAGCTCCAAAGGCAGTGGTGTTTCCATATTCATAAAGGATGCGCACACATCCGGACTAGTAGCCCAACAAAACTCATCTGAGATACTTTAGGTGCCGCTAACATTGGGTAAGACAGCAGTTCAAATCGTAGCCTGCAATATGTCGCCAACCATGTCCCAAGACTCACTCTTAAGCACTCTGGAGAATATTAGGGTCAAACCTAACACTCTTATACTGGACCACTTCAACTACCACTCCATTAACTGGGAAAACTATTCATGTACCAATACACTTGCCCAACGTTTCCTGGAATTTCATAATTCCAATGCCCTGGACCAGCTCGTTCTTATCCCCACTAGAGGTAGCAACATCATTGACCTGGTCATTACTAACATGGGCAACTGTTGCTCTGCACCAATAGTCCACTCTTCCCTGGTTAGAGCCGACCACAAACTAATCACCTTGGAAATCCACCCTCCCCCGCAAAGGCAACCACAATGAAAAACTTCTCCAAAGCTAACTTTGGGCTCCTAAAACAAAGGTTGGCTAACTTCATGGCACCCATGCAAATGGAGATCAGTTGCATGGCCACTGAATCTTACACAAACACACTGTACGAACATGTACACAAATGCATGGATCTCACCATACCCAACAGAACCAAGATGCTCTCCTTCAAAAAAACAAAGCCAATCTGTTGGTCCTCTGCCATAAACAAACTCTACAACAGAAGGAGGAAACTGATGCAGAATAAGGTGAAGTCCCAAGACTAGAAAAACTCCCTTATCAGCCTCAACAAAAAGTTGAGATCCCTCATCAAATCCTCTAAAGCTAGCTATGAAAACAGAACTGCAGCAGGCAGTAAAGAAAACCACAAGGCCTTTTATTGTTACGTAAAGAATTTCCACGGCAATACCCAGATTTGCTCTGAGTTACTGCACAATCGTACCTCCTATACCGAGCCAACAGATATTGCCAATATACTGGCCGACAGATTCACTGCCAACTTTACCCCACTCCCCCCCAAGGGACCAGTCACAATACCAGTAGATTGTCAGGCACCCATTAATACTGCTGCACAGGTTAAAACAGCACTGTCCAAGGCCAAGAATACAGCTTCTATGGGACCTGACAATATCACTGGCTGTGTTCTACATGAACTACAGAGTGAACTGGCGCCTCACCTGTGTGCCCTGTTCAGTCACAGCCCCACCTCAGGCTTTGTCCCTCCAAATGGCACACTGCTATAGTCATCCCTGTCTACAAAGGAGGAGCGAGTACAGACCCTGGGAACTATCACCCCATTAGCCTGACAAGTCTGATATGCAAAACTATGGAACACATCATCATGGACCTAATAAACAAGGATATAGGAAATCTTCAAACTCTGGATCCCACACAGTTTGGTTTTTGGAAGGGTAGATCATGCCTGCTCAACTTGTCAACTTCTTTGAGTCACTTACCAGAGCTGTGGATGAAGGCAAAGTGGTTCATACAGCCTACCTTGATCTGGCCAAGTCCTTTGATACCATTTCCCCACTCAGGAATCTTAGAAAAACTCAGTAAGCTAGGATATATCACTAGGTGGATTGCAAACTGGCTCCAAGTCAGACTGCCGACCAGTCACAAGTGGAGTCCCACAGGGTTCGGTCCTGGGTCTTTTCCTGTTTGGTATCTACTTCTCTGAAGTCCACGGCAACACGAAGGGACTCTGGTTGACAAGGTTCACAGACAACTGCAAGTTGGGATCTGTTATTAACTCCTCGAGTGATGTTGACATCCTACAGAAAGGCCTCACTGAGACCAATGACTGGTGTCAGAACCATGGCCTTAAGCTCAATGCCATAAAATGTGCCGTCATCCCTTTTGGAAAAACCCAGTTCCCATGAATTACCACATCAATGGTAGTCCACTGAACACAGAAGGCATTATAAGAGATCTGGAACCACAGGTTGACAGCAACCTCTCTTTTGACCACCACATTGCCACTGTGGTCAGAAACTCCTTCTATGTGGCACATCTCATTACTAAGGGTTTTGCATCCGGGAAGAAAGAGGTCATTGTCTCCCTCTACTCTTCCCTCATTAGGCCAATCATTGAGTACAATGCCCCATTTGGCATGTTCCTCACTAAACACCTGCAACAACTGGAGAGGCCACAAAAAGTACTTCACAAAGAGGATCCTAGGCCTGAAACATTTGTCCTATATGGACAGATAAAAAAACTCAACTATTCTCTGTCTCATATTGCCTACTTAGAGGTGATCTCTGCTTAACTTACAAAGCCATGTCTGACCCAGCTCTGTTAGAAATGCTACATCTAAAGAAATCCCGATCCCTCTGCACCACATGCTCTAGAGACCTCAACCTCATTACCACAATCAACGGAACATGCAGGCGGGACAGGTTCATAACCCAGAGACTACCTATGCTATGGAATAGACTTCCCATACATGTCAAACAGAGTACCTCACTGGCCCTCTTCAAAAGAAATCTTGATGAGTGGATGGGAAATAGAAAATTCACCCCAGGGATCACTCCAGTGGCTTTACTCAACAGAGGCACTGGGAACTAAGGTCAGGTGGCACAATGCCAGGGTAATCCTATGGGCTAGGTTTGTAAACTCCCCAGGGCCATTAGCCTAATACACACCTATGAACCTATAAGAGGGAAGGTAGAAAAACAGATTAGTAAAGCAGAAGTTAAAAAATAGAAGTTGAAGTCATGGAGTGCCCGCAAAGTGAAGGATTTGATGTAGAAGGACTAACACTGTTTACATCACAGCATGATGGAACAAGTTCCCAAAGTAAGGAGAAACAGGAAGATCAGGAGATATCTAAAGAAGAAATATGGATATGGGAAAGGAAAAGAGGGTTAATATGGTGTGATATCTATGCAAAGGAGAAAGCAAAACTAATCAATTAAAAAAGAGCAGCACCAAAGATACTTGAAGAGAAATACAGGCAAAGGAATCTGGACATGGAAAACCTTACAATACAAAAAAATAAGAAGAGAAAGAGGAAAAGCAGAAAAGGAGGTCAGTAATGGAGGAGTTAAAGACATAGAAACTGAGGTTATGAAGTACCTCCAAAGTGAAGGATTCAGTACAGAAAATCCAATTCAGAAATCACCACAAAAGGATAGAGCAATGAAACTGTAACTTAAGGGAAAACCAGTAGAATGAGAAGCAATTGGTCAGGTGCCATATGAAGATATTTTGGAGCATTCCACAGGAAACAAGTATAAGCCTTTACTTGAAGCTAAATGGCAAGGGAAGGAACAGGAAACCGTGGAAACTGACACAGTTAATGTTGAGGAGTGATAGGCCAGTGAGTTCTCATATGACAGAGCAATGAATGGCACAGGATGAAATTGAAGAGAATGTGCCACGGGAAGATGCAATAGAACTTTCTATAGAATGCCTGCAGGAAATGGGAAAAAAAATGTGCCCTCAGTTTAGAAGAAAATGAGCTAAGAGAAAATATTGCTTGACTTTGAGATAGACATATTAAGATCAATGAAAGAAATAGACTGCAGAAGGTCAATAAAACCCAAAAAGTTAGAAATTTGATAAAACAAATGAACACAGTAATTAGTACTGTCCATAGAGATCCATGTGCTATAACATAACCAGATATATTGCTGTGCAGCTAAATTAATAACTGATAAAGTTCTACCACAAGAACACAGGGTAGTGATGGAGAGAAAGTGGAGAAATCGAATACCATCATGGAAGTATCAAACAGAAAAAAACTATAAAGCAACTAAGACAAGAAGTGTCACTGCTAGAAGAATAAAGAAGAGGGAACAGATCAACAAAATACTTAGAAAGACATGCTAAAAGCAATGCACAGTATTACAGCAGATCAGACTCTATCATGCACTATAGCAAACAACAAGCTAAAAATCTCAGCACAGGTGGAAAAAAACTTAGAAGATACACAGATAAATATAAAGGAAAAGTACAAAATAAGCAATTTATTGGTGACCCAAAAAATGTTTTATAGAGAACTGGGAAACAAGGTAAAAGGAATTGAAGGACCGCCAAAAAAGAAGAAATAGATACATTTTGGAGAAGTATCTATGAAGATCCTGTGGAACATAACAAAAATGCTAAATAGATAGAAGTAAAAGAAAGAATAAGAAGTTTAAAGGCACAGGATATGAAATGAGATGAAGTAACAGCCAGAGAGATTGAAACAAAGTTAAGAAAAGCCTCTGATTGGAAAACCACAGGCCCAGATGCAGTACCTAACTTTTGGTTAAAAGTATTAACATCATTGCATGAAGATTTAGCCATGAGTAAGAACTATTTATATGCATACCCCGAACAGACACCAACCTGGATAATAATAGGGAAAACAATGCTCCTACTTAAAAGTGAACCTGCAAGCTACCCTAAAAATTATAGACAAATAGCCTGCCTTCGGACAATGTATAAACTATACACTGGAATTGACGCCGACAGAGTCTATAGTCATTTAGAAGAAAACTCAATTATGGCAATAGAACAAAAGGGCAATAAAAATCATATAAAGTAAAGGATCATTTGCTGTTAAATAAAGTCATAGTGGAGAACTGTAAAAAAGGGGTAGAATTTAGGTATGGCATGGACTGACTACAAAAAAAAACAAACCTTTGATAGTATTCCACATTCATGGATAAAAGAGTATTTAAAAATGTATAAGATACACCCTACACTGATCAACTACATTATAGTGACCATGAAACAGTGGCAGACCACTTTGCAATTAAGCCATGATAAAGGACAAATTATTATTCCAGGGATAAAAATTCAAAGGGGGATATTCCAGGGTTACTCTCTGCCACTGCTGCTATTCTCCCTTGCCCTTACCCCATTAAGCTGTCTACCTAACAGCTTAGGCCATGGCTGTAATTTGGCTCCTAGAAAAACAAAGTGTAAAGACTTCTCAGCTTCTCTTTTTCGATGAATTGAAACTGTATAGCTCATCAGATGAGGAGCTGAAAGTACATCTGCAAGTTGTCAAAACTTTTTCAGATGATAAGAGAATGTCATCTGGTCTTGATAAATGTGCAAAAGCAACCTTTAAAGCAGGAAAACTGCAGCACCAAGAAAACAGAAGTTTGGGACAATAATGTGATATAAAAGAACTTGAGCAAAAGGGAGTGTATAAATATTTGGGAATTGATGAAGGATCAACAATAAAACATAAACAAATATGAATAAAACTTAGTATGGAGGACTTTAGAAGACTTAAATTAATCCTGAAAACAATGTTGACATCTAGGAACAAAATCTAAGCTATAATAAACCAATTTGCTCTTCCTGTCCTAACTTATAATTTTGGAGTGATTAACTGGCCCCAAAACGTGTTGGATAGATTAGATAGGACAGCAAGAAGGATGCTTCATGCTCACCAAATGATTTATAAAAATCAGTGCATACCAAGATTATATATTCCCCGTTCTAAAAGAGGAATGGGCCTCCTTAAAACTGATTACATGTACAGATCTGCAATTGTAAGACTCCACATATATCTGCTGACCTCACAAGACCCAGATGTAGTGAACGTTTTGAAACATGAGGAGAATAAATCTAAGATGACTTCCCTGCTTAGGCTAGCAGAAGCATATTGGCATCAAGCTGGAATGGAAATCAAACCACAAGTGGATAAAAACCATGCAGCAATTGAATGTACCAAAAAAAAACAAAAGAAAGAAAATGAGGTGAAGGACCAGATGAGAAGGCAAGAAATGTGGAAAATGCATAAATATAGTTGCAAGTATAGAAAACTTCTGGAAGAACTTCACATTGATCATGTACGAATGCAGTAATGGTCAAGGAGAGGCAAATTCAAACCAAGAGAAGAAAGGTTAATATTGGCGGCACAAGATAGTGGGATACATACACTTCAGTTTTCAAAATTCATTGGACATGTGGGAGAAACAGACAATTGTAGATTTTGTAAAACAGAATTGGAAGCAGTTGCACACCTCATTGCTGGTTGTGACATACTATTGGCAGAAGGACTGTATACTGAAAGGCATAATAATGTGGCGAGACTGTTGCACTGGGGATTGTGCAAACATTATGGTATTGAAGTGGCTAAAAAACACTGGAAACATGAGCCACAAAACATCATAGAAAATGAAGTCTACATAACATGGGATCATCCATTACCAACAGTTCAAAAGATAGATGCTAGAAAACTGGATATAGTGGTCCAAGAAAAGACGAAAGTAGCACTGATCATTGAAATTGCCACACCCAGTGACTACAGTGTCCTGCGTATAGAGACACAAAGTCATAAAATATCAGGATTTGCAAGTAGAAATGAGCAATATGGAAGAAAGATAACCAGCTTGTTTCAATAGCAGTAGGAACAATGAGTCATATAAAAAAAGAGTCTACAGTCCTATTTAGATATGTTACCAATACATGTAACTCCATATGAATTGCAGAAGGAAGCATTACTGGGCACATTGCGGGTGCTGTGAAGAGCACTTTTGGCTGACATCAAAGAGTGAAACAACACTAATTTCATGAACTTTAATCGTACTTTGAATTAGGAATGGAGTTCATTCCCGTCATGATATTAGAAACCCAAAAGATTTGGAAAAATGAAAACAAGGAGTCTTATTAAACATAGTTATTAAGTTAATAAACAATAATTATAATTATAATGCACAGTATGAGAATAAATTGTATAGCTGTGGATTGAAAATTCACCTACTTAATACAAACTGGAGTCCGTAACCAGCATTGCTTAACGGCAATTACAAAACAGCATTTCTTTGTAAATGTCGGTATGTACTGCTCTCTTCCAATTACTGATCATGAATGGACTGTGTACTAAAAACCGAATAAACAAGTAAATAAATAAGTACATTACTTAGATTAAAAAAAACTGAGTTGCAATGACATGACAAGATATTTGCAATTTTTCCCAGCACTCTTTAAGAATACATTTACTACAGTCATTCAAATTAATAAAATACAAAATCACTGAAAATTGAATCTGTTTCATAAAGTATTATAAGTCAGTTTCCCAGAACTAAAATCAGTACTAGCATTGCATACCGGCAATTATAAAATGGAAATTTTTTTGAAAATGCTGATGTGCAATGCTTACCTTACTGATCTGCTGCAATTATTGATCATGATTGCACTGTGCACTGCAAGCTAAAATAAATAAGCTAAATAAATAAGGAAATATAACTTAGATTGAAAAGTACATTGCAGTGGCATGACAAAACATTTTTCTTGTTCCTCAGCTCTATTAATACATTAACTACAGCCATGCAAATTAATAAAATACACATTCAGTGTGCATTTATATTATCTCACAAAGAATTATAACTACATCTTCCAGAAATGAAGTCAAATTATGCTCTGCAAGAAGTCATGTTATGCTTTGCAAAGTTGCATGGAACCCAAAATCACATATTTTTATTCCACAGGGAACAAAATCATGACTGAGTTAAAGATAAAGTAAACTTCTAAGGAAACATGATGCTGTGGGTCAGATCATCAGGTTCATAGGTTGGTACTTGGCTATTGGCCCTAGAGCCTATACAAACCTAGCCATAACAATTCCCTGGCTATTTCTTCCCACACTATTTACTTTCCTGGACCCCTGTCTAGCAGGGCGAGTGACATGATCCCCATGGTGAATTTCCTTTCTCCCATCCAATCATCAAGGTTCCTTTTGAAGAGGACCAAAGAGGCACACTGCTTGACATGTATGGCAATCTATTCCAGAGTCTGGGGAGTCTCTGGGTCAGGAACCTATCCCTCCAGCATGTTTTGTTTATTGTGATGACAAGGTTTAGATCCCTGGAGCGTGTGGCTCTGAGGGATTGGGAT
The DNA here is from genome assembly GCF_019279795.1 of Protopterus annectens. NCBI lineage: Eukaryota > Metazoa > Chordata > Ceratodontiformes > Protopteridae > Protopterus > Protopterus annectens. The sequence goes on along the minus strand of NC_056732.1, from coordinate 1,356,535,629 downwards.
TTCTTTAAGTGCAGCATGTCCAACAGCTCTGGGTTTGACATGGCCTTGTTTGTTAAGCAGAAATCACGTCAGAGTAGACAATATGCGACAGAGTATAGCTGGAGTTAAGGCGGTCAGCATAGGGCATCTGCTTTAGGCCTGTGATTCTTTTAGTGAGGTATTTCTGCGGCCTTTCCAGTTGTTGCAGATGTCTTAAGAGGTACATACCAAATGGGGTGTTGTATTTTATAATGGGTCTAATGAGGGATGAGTACAGTGGGACAATGATCTCCTTTTTTCTTGATGAAAAGCCCTTAATGATGAGGTGTGCCACATAGAAGGATTTCCTGACTGTTGTGGCGATGTGGTTATTGAAGGTGAGACCACTGTCCCCCTGTGTCCCTAAGTCTCTTATCACACTTTCGGTGTTTATTGTACTGCCACCTATGTGGTAATTCATGGGTACATGTTTTTTTTTCCCAAAGGGGATAACTATACATTTCTTGGCATTGAGCTTGAGCCCATGGGTCTAGCACCAAACGTCTGTTTCTGTAAGGCCCTTTTGTAGAGTATATACATCATTTGGGGATTCAATAATGGCTCCCGGTTTGCAGTCATCTGTGAATTTTGTTAGCCAGAGTCCATTAGTGTTGGCCTGTACTTCAGAGAAGTAGATGCCAAACAAGAGAGGTCCCAGGACTGAACCCTGAGGTACTCCACTTGGCACTTGTCTGGAGCTGGATTTGGAGTCAGCTACTTTTACAATGTGGGTTCTGTCAGTAAGCCAGTTGGCAACCCATCGAGTGATGTAGGGATTAATGCCCAGCTTAGTAAGTTTATCTATGATTCCAGAGTGGGGGATGGTGTCAAAGGCCTTGGCGAGGTCCAGATAGGCCGTGTGGACTGCCTTACCCTCGACCACGGCTCTGGAGACTGATTCGAAGACGTCAATCAGGTTTAGGAGACAAGATCGGCCCTTCACAAACCCAAACTGGGTGGAGTCCAGGGTTTTAAGGTTGCCAATGTCTTTGTTTATAAGTTCCATGATAATACATTCCATGGCCTTGCAGATCAGGCTCGTCAGACTGATGGGGCGGTAGTTCCCGCGATCCAAGGTGGATCCCCCCTTGTGGAGTGGGATAACTTTAGCTGTGCGCCATTCAGTGGGCACAAAACCTGAGGTGAGGGTATGAGTAACATGACACTTAGGTGAGGTGCCAGTTCATTATGTAGTTCATGTAGTACACAGCACAGGATGTCATCTGGTCCCATGGATGCTGTATTCTTAGCTTTGGAGAGTGTGTTTTTACCTGTGTGGCCATTAATACTGGAATTTGGCAATATTCTGGAATTGAGATGGGCCATTTACGGGGTGAGAGGGGGGTGAAGTTGGCACTGAATTGATCTGCCAGGATATTGGCAATATCCTTGGGTTCAGTATATTTAATGCCATTCTGTTGTAGCTCAGAACAGATCTGAGCATTGCCATTTATATTCTTGACATAGTTATAGAATGCCTTATGTTGTCTTTGGAATCTTTGGCAACATTATTTTCGTAACTAGCTTTGGTGGATTTTATGAGGGATCTCAGCTTCTTACTGAGGCTGGTAAGGGAGTTTTTTGCATCCTGGGATTTTCCTCTTTTCTGCAACAGTTTCTTCCTTTTGTTGTAAAGTTTGTTTATGGCAGGGGACCACCAGATTGGCTTCCTTTTTTTGGAGGAGAGCATCTTGGTTCTATTTGGGATGGCACAATTCATGCATGAGTGGATGTGCTCGTACAGTGCCTTAGTGTAGGACTCAGCAGTCCAACTTTCAGTTCCCATCTGCATGCATGTCATGAAGTTTGTAACTTCTGACTTGAGTAGCATGAAGTTGGCTTTGGAGAAGTTTTTTATGGAGGTTTCCTTACTGGGGGGTGGGGGTGGGATGTGGATGTTAAAGGTGATTAGCTTATGGTCTGACCTGACCAACGAAGGGGTGACCATAGGGGTGGAGCATCAATTTCCCATGTTGTTAATGACCAGGTTTAGGATATTGGAGCCCCTGGTGGGACTATGGATTGGTTGATCCAGGGCATTGGAATTTATGAATTCCAAGAACCGTTGGGCAAAGATGTTGGTACACGAGTAGTTTTCCCAGTTAATGGCAGGGTAGTTGAAATCACCCAGTATTAGGGTGTTTGGTTGTATATTAATATTTTCCAGTATGTTTAGAAAGGTGTAGTGAGAATCTTGGGGCATGGTGGGGGATCTGTAGCAAGCTACAATTTGGATTGCAGTCTTACCTAGTGTTAGTTGCACCTGGAGAATTTCAGATGCAATGTGTTGGGCAACTAACCTGGTGGTGTGAATATCCTTGGTGAATATGGACACCCCTCCACCTTTAGTGTTTTGATCCTGGTATGGTGGCCGAAAAGTGTGGTAAGAGTTGTAGCCTGATATTGCAGTGGTGCTCTCTGGAGCCTTGAACCAGGTCTCAGTTACTGCACAGATGTCGATGTTCTCCATTTTTAGGAGTGCCCCGAGAGAGTGCATTTTGAGGTTTAGACTTCTAGCATTGAGTAGCATAACCTTCAGATTTTGCATGCTTGTACCTGTTATGGTGGTGGTTTTGTCCTTTGAACTTTGCCTAAAAAGGCACTATAGGGGTGGCAAGAGCCTTAGCCAGTAACCTAAATCCCAGGGGCAACAGGTGTAGACCATCTCTGGCAAAGCATCGTGGTCTGTCAGTCAGGTCGTCCCAGGCAGACAGATACTGGATCCCCTTTGAATGACACCAGAAGCTTAGCCAATTGTTGAAGTCAATCATTTTGCCCTTCTATTGTGGTATCATTCTGGGCGAAGGCAGGATGCTACTCAGGGCTAGGGTCATACATGCTTGGGCCATATGATCCGAGAGCTCTTCCATGTCTCTTTTCATGTAGTCCAGGGAGGTACGTCTCAAGTCATTCACTCCAACATGGATAATGACAGAGTTATATTTGTAGTTGTTGTGGAGTGACTTGAGTGTATGAGTTATGTGGGGGATCCTGGCACCCGATAGGCAGCTCACTGTAATTTTCTCCTTGTTCAGCCTGGTGAGTGGGACATCAGTATGCCTGACTATAGAGTCACCTATGACTAATGTGTTAGGTACGTTGTCTTGCCTTAGGGGCTGTTGCTGGGTGGCACACTGGTGTTGTGAGCTATTGGACACTTTGGTTGTGATTGGTGTTTGTTTGCATTTCAGCTTCGGAGGTCCTTGTTGCTTGGGCAGGTTACAGTTAAGGGCCTCCGCATATGTGGATTTAGTGTTGCTATGTGTGGGTGTTGGTGGTGTGTGTGAGTTTAGTTTTGTGACATCAGCAATGATGTCACAAAACTGGGAGGTCAGGTGCTTTTTTTAATCTCAGTTTGAGGCAGGAATCTGTTGTTTTGAGTCCTGTAGTATTTCTTTAATCCATTTTTGAAGAGACCAAAGGTGTGAAAAGGGGGTTGATATGAAGTGAAAATGGAGGGGAAGCAGAGGGTTGGATACTGGGGAAGAATAAATAAATATACAAAATGGTAATGGGACAGCACCGTAGCTATCCACTGCTTCACAAGCTATCAGTGTACTTCTTCACATAATTTGATGAATTTTGATAAGTCACATCAAGGAAGTGTGACAAGTTATGTGGCCATATGCAAAGCAAAGAGCAATAGAGCAATGTACAGAGAGTAATACATATATATATATATATATATATAGAGAGAGAGAGAGAGAGAGATTGTGAGACAGATGCCCCTTTTATTTATTTTTTTGAAAGAGGAATACTGGAGAAGATATTTAACAATAAGAGGGGTAGGTAGGGTGGGTAAGTTAGCAGGTGCATATGGGGCATACAAGACAGAGATGGTGATAGACACAAGAAGGTTCGTGGACACCACGATTGAGGATAAGTATGAGACTTTGGAAGTGCATCCTCATCTAGCATGAGTACAATGAGAATGTAGTTACTATGTGAACTCATCACTATTTCCAGTCCCAAACATCTTTGGGTAGTGCTGGACAGGGCATCAATTTGGCTATTCGATGTAGGATTCATTCCATTCTGGCAGTGTGGGCACTGATGCCCCTCCCTATTATCTTCTCCATAAGCCCTGTCAGCTCTTCCCAGATAACGTAGTCACCACCTCCACTGGCACTACTCCCAGTAGGTACCAGTCACCAAGGCAGAGCTACCTGATGTTTGAGCACAGTTGGTGTAAGTAGTGAATGAGTTGTGGAGAACGATTCTGCCAACTTCTGACCCAGAAGTGATGGCCGCCACAGGCATAAGTGGAGAGATGGTGGTTTGAGCACCTGTGGCCGCTACAGCTCCCTGTTCTGATTATTTGTGTTGCAGCAGGAATTACATTCCAAACGCCATTAGAGAAACAAAAATGAGATAAGGCGGGGGAAGAGACAACATAAAAAATATCATAAATGTCATGTAATAATTGTAATATATCCCAGTATATGCATATTGCTACAGAAAAATTTAATTTGTCACAGCCACATATAAATGTGAAGCCATACATATTTGCTAAATATACATTAATGAACAAATGTAGATGAAAAGCCACCAGCTAGATGATAAGTATCATTTAATAACGAACAAAACTTGTACAGCTAAAACGTACTTCTAACAAACTTAAAATGCCAAATAGAAACACCTAAAAATAAGAATATAATTCAATGTGAGCGGTTTCGTTTAAATATTTGAAACTTCTTCAGACAAACAACATCCATTAAATCACTTCCTTTTATAACCTTCACAGAAAATTGCGCCAAAATTCAATTCAAAAAGGAGCATGCTCAGTAGCCAAAAAATGGGAAATAGAATTTCCAAATACAATTCAAGGAATGCATAAACAACAGTAATAAAATGCTAATAAAGGCAATACTAATGCATTATATTATATAAAATTTTAAAAACTAATTATTTAAATCATTCATTCTATATAAATCATGAAATCACAACCTCTCCAACCCTTAACATTTATAAATTATTAAATATTAAGTAATAAAATATCACAATTAATATATTTTCTATAATAAATTATTTTAATATTTGATTTTAAGTATTTTAATAAATTTGAATATATATGGAGGAAGCTATTAGTAATAAAATATATGTTATATGATAATTTATTATTAGTTGGAGAACGATTCTGGAAAGGAATTTAAACTATAAACAAAGAATGGGCTTTAGAGAGTTTAAGTAAAGATAAATCTATAATTATAAGACCTGCAGACAAAGGAGGCCCATTGGTAGTTTTAGACATGAATAATGGTAAGGAAAGTATGTATGGCTTACTTCGAGATAGGAATTACTATACTATTATAGACAACAAAGTAGTAGAAATGAAAGTCCCAAAAGTTTTTGAAATGCCAGATGATGCATTGATGAGTAGTTATATTAGTCTTGATTTATTCAATTTTTTGAAGGTGAAGAATCCCTTGATTCCTATAATTAATGGGCTACCTAAAATTCATAAAAATTTAGAACAGCCCCCAATGAGACCTATTGTTTCAGGCAGGAATTGGGTGACTGAACCTTTATCAATATATATTGAATATTTTCTTAGACCTATTGTTGATGGCAGGAAACAGATTTTGAAAGATAGTAAGCAATTTTTAAAATAATTTTATGATTATTTGAAAAAGATCTCACAAGACTCTCCTTTTTATTTGGTTACTATGGATGTAGTCAGTTTATTTACAGTTATACCTAACAGTATTGGTGTTATTAATGTTCAAAACTATTTAGCTACTCATTCTGAAATGGACTCAACACAAATAGATCTATTATGTTTATTCTTAGAAACATTATTGGAGAATAATGTGTTTATGTTCCATGATACTATTTACTTACAAGGTGACGGTGTAGCCATGGGCACACCGTGTGCCAATAGTTACGCCAATATTGTTATGGCCTCCTGGGAGGAGAAAGAGTTATTTAAACTTAATAGCTTTAAGAGTTCAGTAGGCTTTTATCGTAGATTTGTCGATGATTTGTTTTTTGTTTGGAACAAGGATGAGGACTCATTAATTAAGTTTTATGAAGAAATTAATACTCTATCAAGCTTTTTAAAATTCACCATGAATTATTCTTTAAATGATATTTCCTTTTTGGATGTGAACATTGAAAGATTTTATAATGGACTAGTCAATACTGGGATACATAGGAAAGCTTGTTTTAGGAACACCTTACTACATAGGACAAGCATGCACCCCAGGCATGTGTTCAAAAGTGTGGCCAAGGGACAAGCTATTAGAGCCTCGAGGCTTAATCCTTTGGAAAAGGGATTTGAACATGAATTAGATGATCTGAAAGGTAGACTTTTATGTAGAGGTTATAACACCTATGAAGTCAATGAAGCTATTTGTAGTACTAGGGCCTCTAGGAATACTATAGCACGTCCTTATTTTTCAGAACCTATATCTACTTGTATAACTAAACGGAGTAATAATTTGCCATCAACCAGAATTTCAGTTCACTTCACTTCTGATATACAATCTATTATTGATATTTTTAAGAAACATTGGGGATTATTATTATTCGATAGTGATATTAGGAAAATTGTAGGAGATTAACCTAAATTTATTTTTAAAAACAAAAGGAACCTTAAACAGATACTTTGTTATCCTAAAATGCTACCTAGCTCTGATGGTGATCATCAACAGTTGGGAACAAAACCTTGTATGAGGTGTAATCAATGTGTTTACATAGATAATATTGATAAGTTCATACATCCAGTAACAAGTATCACTTATTCTCTTACAGCTATAGCGAATTGTCAGACATGCAACGTGATATATTTAGCTAGATGTGTACAATGTAGTGTTTTCTATATAGGAAAGACGAATAGGAAATTAAAGGAAAGGATTAGGGAATACTACTACAATATCACAATAGGAAATAATAGTAATGCGTTATCTAGACATGTGATGCAAACAGATACTACACATCTATTTAAATTCTCGGTGTTGCAAGTTATATTTCCCAACACCAGAGGAGGTAATATCAGTAATTATACAGAACGTTGTGAAATTAAATGGATTATCAAATTCAGAGCCGATAAAACACCTGGCATTAATGACAAAGTTCCATTGAAGCCTATTTTGAGTAAAAGGAAGCTGAAGATTCTCACACACACGAATGATGCCAGTGGTCTGGGTGTTATAGAATTAATTCAATAGTTAGGTATTCAGTGTTTAAACAGTGTATAGTTGTTGATTTAACATTTATATTTGCAAAAATTTTTGTATTTTTAGTGAGATTTTATAGGATTATTTAAATTAAGCATGAACATATTAATGTATATTTTTATATATTTGCATTTATATGTGTTATTCATTTATATTATAAAGTATTTAATATGTTTTTTCAGTAGTATATTAGTCCAGTACTAATTAGAAAGTGTAGCAAGAGTGTTCCACCAGGCACAAATAAATCGAAGCTCCGAAGAAAAATTGCTTTAATAAGCACTTTAAAACACTCCACAAAAGAGACTGTATCAATGAAAAAAAAAAAAAATAACCACATCCACCACGACACCGACAACTTCATCAGTTTTATCATCAATTTTAAAAAATGGAAAATAATTTATTTTGGTTTTTAAATTCAATTCTGTTCAATCACAAAATACTAACAATCAAAAAAAAAAAAATAATTGATTAATTAATTTAATTAATTAAAACCTTTGTTTAAAAGACTTAACAGAATAAAATACAATTCATAAAAAAATTTTGTACTTGTTGTTTTGCATTTATTTAATGTAAGTAATTTTTTTAAAACTTTTAATTTTTTTTTTTTTAAATGAAACTTAAAAAAAATATTAAAAAAAATATTGTTAGGTGTTGTAGGTCTAGGGGTAGTAGGTCTGACCATCTACCAGTCCTTGTGGTTGTTGAGATAATTGTTGTAATTTGTTGAAAGAACTAACTAAAAACAAAGTGCAAACCTGTCTTTGAAAAATATATATGATAAATATCATCAAAATATATAAATAAAAAAAAAATAAAAAAAAGTAAAATGAATCAAAAGCCCTCATCTTTCTTACTGGCTAAATCATTAAACTGGGGCCAATGATACCATAGTATATTAGTCCAGTACTAATTAGAGTCCATAGTCTGAATATGATTCAATTATCATTTAAAATGTTTTTTTAAAAAGTTTGAATAGGAAAAATTCATGATTTTATATTATTTTATATTATATTTGATTGTAGGTCTTGATCACAAGGAAAAGTTGTTATGAAGTTTTTAAGTGCTCCGAAATGAATAATTCATGACCTTACATCATATTGAATTGTATACTTTGAATTAGAGGAAGTGATGTCATTAATTTTAAATTAGCTTAGGTTATTTAAATGGCTCAGTAATTATTGTTGTAAGTCTAAAGAAGCCCTAGAGGTGAAAGCGCTTACTGTTTCTTAAATAAATGGTTGATTGTTTACTAGTTGCCTTTGATTTTATAGTTTAATAGACGTTATTTCTACTTATTCATACGTATTATTATAACGTGCTGCCTTGGTGGTTCCCTGGATGCTACTTGCTCTTTGGATAACTCACAAAACAGGTCAGAAACAAATTCTAGGTACTAAAACTTGCTTAAATGATTTATTTTGCTTCTTCTTCTTTTCGCTTTTCCCAGTTAGGTGTCGCCACAGTGGAACTCTGATCTGCTAATGATTGGCAGTAGATTTTTATGGTGCCAAGGTGCCAGCTCAATGCCCAACCTTCAACGAAGGCATGCCCATTCACGCATGTCTTTCAAACGCCACTCGACTGCAGGGAGGACATGCAGACTCCACACAGAAGGCGCTCCAGCCAGGAATCGAACGGGAGAACCTCTTTCTGTGAGGCGACAATGCTACTGCTGCACCACAGTGGATGAAGTACTCAGAACACTAGTCAAAACAAATTTCTTATTAAATGAAATGTCCAAAACTGTGACATATTGATAAAATATTTGAAATAATTATAAAAATGTTTGAAACAATATCCGAATCGCATAAAATGTACAAAAAGGAAAAACAACAGTATTTTTTTGCTCTGTGCTTTTTCATATTAACTAAAGCTATTCAAAATATCCAGTGTGCAGTGTTTGCAAGTGTGTGCAGTATTACAGTGCAGTTATTTCGCAAAGTACAGTCATTTCAAAGCATATTTCGCAAAGTACAGTTGTTTCAAAGCATAATTCAGAGTACAGTATTTTGAAGAGTTTATTGTGCGATTGAATATTATTACAAGTATCTGGTGTGCGATAATGCCTGTACATAATTACAAGGGCCATTTTGCATTGTGTTTTACTATAATCTGTGGGCATGGCAGAAGGTTTTTGCAGACCTGCACCACTTGTGTTCGATAACAATATTGCAGAAAACTGGAGAGTGTTTGAGCAGGAATACAATATTTTCATACAGGCTGCTTTTTCTGATAAAGACATGCATACAAAGGCATTTATTCTGCTGAATTGAGCTGGTTCAGAGGCCATTGAAAGAGAGAGTTCATTTGTGTATGCACCTGCTGTGTTTGCAGGGTAGGGGGAAGACCACCATATAGTGGTACTGGCTGAAACAAGGGACGACCCAGAATGCTTGAAACATAAATTTAGAGAAATGTGTAACCCTCAAATGAATATTATAATGGAATGACACTTATTTTACACAAGGGATCAAAAGCCTGGTGAAACTTTTGCAACATATGTAACTGACTTGAGAAACAAGGCTAAAATATGCAGATTTGGTGATTTGAGAGACTAGTTGATAAAGGACAGGCATGAGTGTGTTATTAAAGATGACACAGTGAGGAAGATTTTGCTTTAAGACACTGATTTAATGTTAAATAAGACCATTGACATTTGTCAGATATACAAGCTTACAGAAAAACACACAGGTATGCTTACAAGTGAGAATAGCTGCAGGAGGCACAGTGACGAAGCTCATGTTGATAGTATGCAGTACATGGTTAAAAGAAACAGGCCCAAGAACATGACAGCTACTGCAGGTCCTGCAACAGTCCCTGAGAACGCCCCCCCCCGAGTCTTTCCAGCAAATTCCAGAGCATGCTCAGTGAAACATAAGGATGAGCCAGCAAAGTGAAAACATGTGCCCCCATCCAGCTTTATAGTCAACTGTCATAATTGTAGTGGCAATCATGAACCCAAAAGGGAAAAATTGTTAGATTTTGGTCAGCAGTGTCATTCTTGCAATAAGTAGAATAATTTCAAAAGGTTTTGTAAATCAAATAGGTGCATTCCTTTAGGGGTTGGGAAGGTGGCCTAATGGTTAAGGTGTTTGCCTTACAAACACAAGATGTAAGGTTCAAGTCTTACAAGAGATAATTGGCTAGGCTTAAAATAGCTCACAAGGGTAGTTAACCTAGTACTAATCTATGAACACATGAACCTATAAGTTGATTAAGAATAGGATCCTCAGAAAATTGGGTTGGGAGGGTGGCCTAATGGTTAAGGTGTTTGCCTTACAAACACAAGGTGTAGGGTTTGAGTCTCACAAGGGATAATTGGAAAAGAGAGCATTCCAAGAGACAAGTTGATCAATTAGAAAGCTGCAACCCTACTTTTTATGTTGATGGTATGTATGTGCTTGGTGAAACAGTTAATGCAGTAGATTTGTGGGCAAAGAATGAGATCTTTTGTACTGTTTGGATTAATGGGAGTCCCATAGAGCTCAAAGTAGATACTGTCTCAAAGTGCAATGTTATGTCAGCAGAAACATTTGCTAGAGTAAAAGCTGCAGAACAAATTGATTTGACAAAGTGTGCAAAGCTTGTTGGTATGGTGGTAAAGAGATTCAAACCAAAGAGTCAGTAGTGCATTCTTATTACTCTGCTGGGAACAGGTATGACTTGCAATTTTTCATAGTCAAGAGACACTTGCAGTCATTATTAGACCTCAGAGACAGTTTGAAAATGGGACTGCTTTCATTTAATAAACAAGTCCACCATATACGCCTGCATGACAACAGCTCAAATTTTGCCCAGAAGATATTTTTCAAGTATACTGATATTTTTGCAGACAACTAGGCAAACTACCAGTTGTGTACTCTATGAAATTAGACCCAAAGGTCAGCCTAGTTATCAGACCAACACAGAAAGTTCCAATAGCTATGCAAGCAGAGTCAAAGCTGAAATAGACAAAATGGTGCAGCTAGGAGTAATTTGTCTAGTAGAAGAACTTATTGAATGAGTATCCTCCATGGTGGTAGCTCATAAGAAAAACTCAAATGACATCAGGTTATGTACTGATCCAAGAGATTTAACAAAGCATTAAAAAAACATCATCCAATGCACACAGTTGAAGAAGTTGCTGTTCTTATGCCAAATGCCACATTTTTTTTCTGTCTTAGATGCAAAGAGTTCACTTTGGCAAATTTTGCTTGACAGAAAATCTTTGATATTAACCACATTCAGTATGCCACTTGGGAGATACAGATTTCTGAGAATGCCATTTGGAATAAATTCTGCCAGTGAAGTCTTTCATCATGCAGTGGAGCAATTTTTTTCTGGCTATCCATGTGCTATTATAGTAGATGATATTCTAGTAGGAGGCAATGGTGAAGCTGAACATGACAGAAACCTCAAGAAAGTTCTGGAAAGAGCACATGAAGTGAATCTTAAGCTGAATCCTCAGAAAAGCAAATTCAGGCTACGAGAAGTTACTTATGTTGGTCATTTGTTTACCATTTCAGGCTTACAATCAGATCCTTCAAAGCAAACAGCAATTCTTGAGATGCCCGCTCCATACAATGTTTAAGCCCTACAATGTTTTCTTGCTATGGTCAACAATCTAGGCAAGTTCATTCCAGATTTAAGCCAACTTTCAACACCACTAAAGAACTGACATGCAAAGATGTAATTTGGTTATGGTCAGAACAGCAACAAAGAGTATTTGATGTCCTCAAACAGAAATTTGCCAACTCACCAACTCTCAGCTACTATGATATTGACATACCAGTTACTCTTTCCTGTGATGCTTCTAAGTTTGTTCTAGGTGCAGTCATTCTTCAAGAGGGTAGACCTTTGCATCGAGAACTCTTACCCACACCAAGATGCAATATGCTCAGATTGAGAAAAAGCTTTTGGCAATTGTGTTTGCATGTTCTACATTCCATGATTATGTTTATGGTCGACCTATCCTGATCGAAACTGATCACCAACTTTTATCCACTATTTTGAGAAAGCCTATGCATACACCTCCAGCTAGACTGCAAAAGATGCTCAAATCACCCAGAAAAAACACAGAACAGCATAATGATGAGCAACTTGATTTTGAAGTCATGGAAGTGAGACATTTTTCTTCCACACATCTTGATGAGCTCAGAACTCATACAGTTTTAATTCCAATTCTCCAGAAGCTAAATTTCTTTATCAGTCAAGGATGGCCTTCAAAGCAATCTTGTTTACCAGTAGAAGTGCAACCTTATTTTCCATACAGAGATGAGATTTTATCAGACAATGGTATCATCATGAAAGGTCCTAAAGTGATTGTTCCAACATCCTTGCAAAAAGAATATATTAAGATTTTGCATCGTGGTCACACAGGAACTGATTCTACCAAAAGAAGGGTAAGAGGTCTAGTATTTTGGCCTTCTATGTCAAGAGATGTTAAGAAAGTACTTTCATCTTGTTCAGTATGTACTAGTACAAAGCCGCATCAACAGAAAGAGCTACTTCAGTTAATCCAGATTCCTGAACAGACTGATGGTCAACAGTAGCCACAGATATCTTTGAGTGGAATGGTCAACATTATTTGGTGTTAGTAGACTGTTATTCAAATAGGTTTGAGATTGACCTACTTCCCAACCTAACTTCCAATACTGTCATTACTAAGTTGAACATTTTTTTTTTGCCCATGGTAGTCTGCACAGAATTATTTCTGACAATGATGCACAGTTTACAAATCAGCAGTTCATAAGACGTTTACAGAAGAGTGGGACTTTGTTCATATTATGAGTAGTTCTGAATAAATTCAGTCAAACGGTTTGGCTGAATGTGCAGTTCAAAGTGCAAAACAGTTAAGAGAAATCCAATGTGACAATACCAATGTTTGTCTAAACTTGTTAAATCTCAGAAACATTCCTCATGATAATCATCTTGGTCCACCTGCCTAGAGACTTATGTCGAGACAAACCAAAACCATATTACCAATCAGCAGTAATTTATTGGTTCCATGCAGTAAAAACATCAAAACAATAAAAGCCCAACTGTTGAAAAAGCATTTGTCTCAGAAGTCTTACTGTGACAAAACCTGCAAACCACTCAGTTCATTGAAAAAAGGGGAGATAGTGAGGATGCAGATGTCAAAAGGTTTTGATTGCATCGGATTTGTGAAAAGTTTGTGTCAAGAGCTGAGATTGTACATTGTGGAATCACAAGGAATGGAATTCAGATGAAATCAGAAGCATTTGTTACCAGTGTCTGAACCAGTGTTACAGCATGTTGCCTGTGACAGCATCTTGCCTGTGACAAACAGTCTAGTTCTCAGAGTGACTTGTCCAATGTTCCTGTTCCAGAGGACATTCCATCAGCAATTTCTGTTCCTGATAAAATCCCTGTGACTCCTCAAACAGAATATGTTATCCTCTCCTAGCTTATGAATATTCTGTAGTTAATCACATTGCTTACTATGTACAACAAAACTGTGTATGTGTAAATTATTTGCCTTCTGTTAAACTCTGTATATACTGAATATCTTGCTATAGATCAAGTTTACTTTCATAACTTACACAATTGTTCAGTGTTACTTCTGATTCTCATGCTTTTACTCCTGTAAATTATTATATGCTGTAAATAAATTTCCAAACAAATTCTATTATCATGTATATTGTTTTGGAGCTTTTCTGTCCAGGCCTCCACTGAAAATGGACTCACACCAGCCCAGTGAACTTTCCTTGTTAACAAAAGCAAATAAAAAAATAAATAAGCATTCCCCAGTAACTGCCCCTGTTGCAAAACCCAGTCCTAACTATTATGCTGTGAGATCAGGTTGCATCTTGAAACCTAATTCCAGATACATGGCAACCTGGACATGACTGTTGTTTTTATTTATTAGTGTCTGTATAATTTCATGCCTATTCAAATGTCATTGTTTATATGAAGCAGCTCAGTAAAGAGGGAGGATGTAGATCAGTGTGTGTGATATACTTTTAAGAAGCTTTCCAGTGAGTCAGCACATGCATAAAAGTACTGAGCATGTGCAAGAGTGCCATTTTGAGTGAGCAGCCAGAGTGTGAGCATGCAAGTATGTAGTCAGTCAGTTAGTTAGTTAGATAGCTCAAGTTTAATGTTCTTGCCAGCCATCCTGATGTATTTGTATACAATAAACTACTTAAATGAACACCCAAGCCTGAACGTCCCTTTAATGCACATAAGAAGAGTGACACACCCCTCATCAGATGTCTCATATAAAATAGTTAACACCTTAATGTTCCCTCTTATCAGCAGGACCTTGTGGTTCTGTACAGTTATCTTAAGATGATTTAATTATATCCAGCTCACCTTTTAGTTTACTAAATTAGGCTGTGAAAAAAACAGAATGGATATATCCATGTAGTAAATCAAATACATTGTAATGGAAAATAAAACTGTAAATAAGATTTTACTTGCCTGTAAAATTAAAATTTGAGATTGAGATGACCCGTCCATAACCCAGCTTGTGACTTGTTTAGGCAATTATAGATATCTATTTATCTCTGATTTTAGTGTTTACATGAAACAAATATTTCAGGCTACTTTTTCTTGCAGCACACAAGAAACACCTCTGTTTAAGTTAATCTTCTTCTTTCAGCTTTTCCTGGTTAGGGGCGCCACAGCGGAACTCCGGTCTGCTAATGATTTGCAGTAGATTTTTACGGTGCTGAGGTGCCAGCTCGATGCCCAACCTTCAATGAAGACACGCCCATTCACGCATGTCTTTCGAACACCACTCGACCACGGGGAGGACATGCAGACTCCACACAGAAGGCTCTCCAGCCGAGAATCGAATGGAAGAACCTCTTGCTGTGAGGCAACAACACTACCGCTGCACCACCGCGGCTTAACCTCCGTTTAAGCTAATATCAAACAAAAATTTCTGGCTTCTTTTGTTTGTAGCAAAGAAAACACCTGAATGTACACTTCTCAGCCACATCTGACTTTGAAATGGTCCTTCTGGTCTGGAATTTGAGCAAAATACAAAAAATAACTCATTATGATCATTGTACCTCTTAGAGTGAGAGGACATGATGAGCATATTTTAATTTAATGATACATAAATATCAAATGTATAAGATCATGATTCTCCAATTTTGACCATTATTTTGGCAATATGAGAGAAAACTGTGTGTGTGTGTGTGTGTGTGTGTGTGTGTGTGTGTGTGTGTGTGTGTGTGTGTGTGTGTGTGTGTGTGTGTGTGTGTGTGTGTGTGTGTTTTATTGGTTCATCTCGTTATGTCACAGACATCAACTGCACATAGACAGAACTTTGCTTGGGTTTTGCTTCAACAGGTTTCTCTTTTCTGTGGCCCCAGACTGTAACACTTCCCCCTGGATAAACATGAGGGCTCAGGTTTGTTGTCCTTTTGTTCTATTGGTGCTATGCATTCTTAATATATTCTTGCTTTGGAGGTTTTGCATATTCAACAAATTTCACTTTCTGCACTCATGTCCACAGTCCCAAATTTTGGTGCAAATAAAACTAATAACACCAATATAAGAAAGTGGAGTACTCCCCCCTCCAACCATTAACAGTATCTCCCAGAAAGAGAACTAGGTCTCTTTCTCAAAATGAACTTGTGATTGTACATTATTTGAGGCTCACTGCTTGGGATTGAAGTACCATTCCTTTCTCACTAAGGCACAAGTACATGTTAATGTCACATTGGGCCAGATTTACGAAAGCTTTCACATAGTTGTAGAGTAGAGTAAGATGTCAGACAGCCAGTATGTCTGCCGAGCGATCCAGCAACAGCCGGCAGGGGTGTGCATCAGAGCTTCTAAAGCTACTCTTGCACGGACAGCGTCATGGTATGCAAATTACCTCATTTGCTGCTGAAAGCTATGCAAATGAGGTAAATTTGCAATCCAAGAAAGACTAACCTGTCCGTGGAAGAGTAGTGTTATTTGCAGAAATGTACTCCGTTGGTAATGGAGTACCATTCTGCAAATTGCTAAACAGAGCTATGACAGCTCCAAATAAAGGATGCATCCAGTTGAGGAAGCATGCCAATGGCCAAATATAAGACCGTTGGCATTTTTAAATGTTTAAAATTATTAAAATCTAATCCCCCCCCCGATCTTCGATGTTTAAACATAGCACAGTGCCGCGGAAACGTGCGGCACTTAAAAAAAAAACAATAAAATAATTTAAAAATAGCCAAAAATAGGCATTTTCACTAAAAAGCTTATCCTGCCATGCAGGTGAATGGCAGGCTGAAGACAAGATGACCACTGAGTACTGGTTGCTAAGGGGGGGAAGCTCAGTGTGAGAGATGTAACCAAGCATTAATAGGCAATTCTATGCAAGTGAGGATAAGGTTATTGAATCCCAATTTTCCCCAGCATGTGAGCCATGTCCCAAGAGAGTAAGTGTAGGAATAGGTGAGTAGTAGAGTAGAAGATAGGTGACATCATGAAGGGATATGTCAGAAAGGCTGTATGCTTATTGGAGCACAGTGTCCTGTGTTTGCCCTGAGTTGCTCAGGATTGCAAGAGGCATGTCTACAGTTGTCCTTTTTGAAAACCAGAAACCAAAGGTGTACACTGTGAAAATATCTTAAATTTCTTGCAAACAGGCACACAGCATGTGCGCTTGTTTGCACGGTGCTGCCCCAGGCAGAAACAGAAAGGGAAAAGGAAGGAAAAGAAATAGTAGGAAGTTAACCAAGGAGAACTAACAGAGCTGCCAGGTGAAATATATCAGAATCATCCAATTACACAGGCAGCAGACTAGCCCAGCCCAGCACTTTAAACTCTGCAAACAGCATTCTTCCCTGTTTTTTCCCAGGAACTCTGCAACACTGCAGTATACAAAGAGGGAAAGCTTAAAAACTTTAAAGCAAACAAAATATTAGGGGCTGCTCTTGCTATCATAAACCAACATGTGCAAGATGCTGAGGGTGGTGATGTTGTGAATGCTGCTGAGCAACCCACAGTGAGGAGATGGAGAAGAGTGTACAGACCCAGGGTAACCTACCAAGGGCTACATGAGCTGGAGATAGTGGAGCGCTATAGGGTGGACAGAGACCTCCTGCAGCAAATTGTTGAGCTGTGCCAGCCATGCCTCACACACAGAACCAACAGAGGGGAACCCATCCCAGTGGATACCAAGGTATGTGTTGGCCTAAGAATATTAGCTACAGGTACCTTCCAGAGACCAGCTGGTGATATGATGAGGATTTCACAGGCATCAGCATCCAGGGTACTGCACCAGTTCCTGGATGCCATGTCAGCACATGTCGGTGAGCATGTATATTTCCCCAATTCCCATGAGGCATTGACCAGCAATATGCGTCTTTTCCACCAAATAGCAGAATACCCTGAGGTAGTGGGTGCAATAGACTGCATGCACATACACATCAAAGCACCACCTGGTGAGTGGGGTAGGGTCTACATCAACCGCAGGGACTTCCCCTCCATCAACCGCAAGGTTGTGTGCGATGCCCAGGGCATAATAATGAATGTGTGTGCTGGCTGCCCTGGAAGCAATCATGATTCCCACATCTGGCATCTGACGCAGCTGTACCAGAGATTTGCCAATGGGGACATCCCTGACGGTCACCTAGTGGGGGATGCTGCATACGCACTGGAGCCGTGGCTGATGGCAGCCATCAGAAATGCACACACACCCGAACAAGAACTCCATAATGAGGCACATGCACAAAGAAGAAACATTATTGAGTGTGTGTTTGGGATGCTCAAGTCACGGTTCCAGTGCCTGAATACATCTGGTGGAGCCTTGCAGTACTCACCAATTACATGTACCCAAATTGTCATGGTATGTGCCATGCTACACAATATGATCCTGCGAAAACAGCTGCAGCAGGAACAGCATGGGGCAGGGCCAAACAGACCCCCACCATTTCCAAGGCCTGCATAGGCACAGCATGACTCAGAGAGGAACAACCTGAGCCTGTCCCAGTAGGCAGAAGGAGGCGTGCCCAGTATGCCCTGACCTTGGCAAAGAGGCAATGCATAGCACATACACTGACTCAGTAGGAACCCTGGAAATGACACTTCTCTCTGACTCGCACATACAGTAAAAGGGATGCCTACCTTGACACTACCTGTTTTCAAACTTGTATAGGGAGTGTACTATGTGCATCCAACATAGGCAGCCCTGCAACACCACCTGAGGCATGAGTGCCCTATTTTAAGCAATATAAAGCACTGCTAAGCACATTTTACCAGTACTGAGCATATTTAAATACAATTGTGCATAGCTGCGCACCGTGCTAACCAGCGCAACGTCTGGCAACGTTGAGCAATGTTGGGCAAAGTTGAGCAAAGTCGGGTAAACTCGCTCACACCTGCTTTACTGTTCCTTAAGCAGTCTGGTCTGTCCAGCAGGAAAATAAAAAGCAGCGACAGGGCTCGAACTCAGGATACTGTGCACTATAGTCACAGTACTGAACTCCTAAGCCGTGACAGCATTTCACTGGCACAGACACAACTTAACTCACTCACACATACCAGTTGGGGGGGTTCACATACCTAACAGTCACAGCCAGCAGGACAAATGTAGACAAATGCAAACGCAAACAGATGCTGTATCATGCCCTCTGAAGAGGCATATGAGTAATCTCCCCCCAGGCCTATGCAGACAGATAACAGCAAGCCAGGCAGTGTGATGTGGGTTGGGTAGGCTATGAAGTCACAAACTAATATGCGTGTAATTGGAAGCTAAGGTCTGTAGTGCAGTGGTATGTCTCAAGCCAGTACGATAGGCAACAGTACAGACTGAAATGGAGTACCTGACATAGCAGTGCAGGCCTAGCAAATGTGTATAAGTGTCAGGTGAACCCTTCATCCTATGTACACCTACAGTAAGAATCAGGTGTGCCCCCCGGGTAGAAATGTACAAATATTAGCTGTCCCCACTGTATGCAGAATGACTCATGGAAGCCCCACAGGCACACTGTGCTTCCTGTCGATGTACAACACAAAGGTGAGCCCTGAAGTAAAAACCAACTTGATTTTCACACACATATAGTATATATGCTCATACTGGGCATGCTCACACACAAACAAATTTAGCAAATTTCAGTCAGCAACATACTGAAAGGTCATATTGGGCATGCTCACACACTTAGGCCATGTCTGAGTACAGCAGTGGGCCACACATATCTGGCAGTTGCAGTTCTTACCAGACACTTGTCACTATTCACCAGTCCTGCCTTGTGCACACACTGATATAAAAACAGACCCATATAATATATTGGACGCCTGCCATAATCAAACTATGTACTCCAAGTACTTAAGTTGTTCAAAGAAAGTGAAAAACCAAAGAAGATCAATAATTCTTCGATCAGTATCATCAAGAAACAATGATCACTCCTAACATTATCCAAGCCATGGTCAAAGAGTCCATAGAGAACCATGAAGCTTACTTTCGCTATGTCATAAATATCAATGTAAACTCATATATGTTCTGAGTCAGTGCAAACCGTAAATGAATACATGTACATGACTGACATTGCCAACATCTTGTCAGACAGGTTCATACATATTTACCCCCTTCTCACTGACAAAAAGACCCATTATCATACCTGGAGATTGTGAAAACCCAGAAATCACATATACAACGGTTAAACAGCTCTTTCCAAACCTAAAAACATGGTGTGCATGGGATAACATGGTTTCCTTGGCTGTGTCATATGTGAACTCCAACACAAACAGATCCTGCACCTGAACAGTCTGTTGAGACTCACCGTCTGTATGAAACTGTTGAATGGGTTACAGCAACGTTTGGTACACTCCACGAGTGTTGGTGCACAACAGACCATGGGTACTATTGTCTTATAAGCCTGATGTGCAAGGCCATGGAGTCCATCATTTTGGAACTCATAAACAGAGCTATTGAGAGCCTACAAACACCCAACGCTACCCATTTTGGTTTGGTCAGGGGCAGATCATGGTTCCTAAACCTGCTAGACAGTTTTCAAGGCAATCACCCAGGACATGCATCAATGAAATGAGCTACACATGGCCTACATAGACCTTGAAAAGCCCTTTTCCAACATCCCACGCACATGTCATATCCACAAAATCAACAACCTGTGCATAAACACGTATGTCATCTGATGGATTGCCAACTGGGGCACAGATAGATCCCACAAAGTAAGAATTGTGGTCTCCTGTTCAAGCTGGTAACAACTGCTGTCCCCCATGGCTCAGTCCTGGGACCCCTCCTGTCTGGTGTATACTTTTCAGAAATACAGTCAAACATGAGGGCTATGTTTAGCAAGGTTTGTGGATGACTGCAAAAAGGTTGTCATAATCGATATTTGGGACAACAGAGGCATCCTTAAAAAGGGTCTCAGTCAGACAGATGTGATGTCAAACTTATGGGCTCGAGCTACAGTCATACAAATACCACATAGATGCCAACACCCTAAATATGGAGGTAATAATAAGGGATCCATGGACACGTGGATAGTCATCACTACTTCCAGAAACACATTCACAAAGTGGTTAGAAAATTATGCTATATGTTCCCACAAACTGCCAAGGTCTTTGCATGTAGGTCAAAGGAGGTTCCCTCTACTCATCAGTCATCAGACCCATCATAGAGTACCACAACACACTTGCGATGAATCTGACTAGGCACCTTCAGCAGCTGGAAAGACCACTGACGTACCTCAACAAGAGCATTACTGGCCTGAAACAGTTGCCTCATGCAACAAGACTGAATTTAACTCAAACTGTACTCTGTTGTATACTGTCTACTCAGGTGATCTCTGCCCAACAGACAGGTCCATGTCCAATGCAGAACGGATGTACATGTGCTATCTGAAGTAACCCCAAGCTCACTATACTACATGCTCTAGGGATATCATCATCATAATAAACAGAACATGTTGGAGGGATACATTAATAACTCACAGACTTCCCTTTCTTTGGAACAGGCTCCCTCCCAACCAAGGTTAAGCTGAGTCCCTCACTGACACTCTTCCAGAGGAGCCTTGATGAGTGTGTGTGAAACTGAACTGTCACACCATGGATCACTTCATCAGCTCTACTACACAGATGTCTAGGAACTAACTCCATGGGTGGTGATAGCTGCACACTCTGGCCATACTAATATATGCCTTCAGGCAGATAGCCTATTACCTACATATGTACCTATATGTATGTAGGGGGAAGACAGTATAATAAGCCGAAGATGGATGGGCAGAGATGTGTGTAAGAGGGTGAACACGACAGGGAGCCATCCAGGACTGTCCCACCCAGCACACATCCCAATGGCACAAAATACATGAGGTGCACATCTCACCCAGTGTACATAACAGCCACCAGTATCTGTAAGCATTACAGTGTATGTGGTCCATGTACCTGCTGTACAACATGACGGTACAATGAAGTACACATCTACTATCTGTAGACATGTACCTGTCACATAGTCTACTACATACCTATGAACCTATCTTCAATAAGGCATATGTTAGCCTAGGAAAGTTGTGCAGCTTTCACCACCACATTGGGTAGTCTCCCAAGCCCTTGTTCTAATAGTTAGTACCCTAAGCCCCTTTCTAGTGGGGCTGCTGATGTGATGCCTGGTGTGAATTGTCTGTTTCCCATCCACTCATCAAGGTTCCTATTGAAGAGTGTCAGCGAGGGGCTCTGTCTGATGTACATTGGGACTCTGTTCCACAGTAAGGCAAGTGTCTGGGATGGTACTCTATCCCACCAGCATGTTGTATTCATTGTTGTGATGAGGTTCATATCCCTGGAGTGTGTAGGGCGACTCAATTTTGTTATCTGTAGATGGAGCATGCTCAGCAGTTATGTGTTGTACATGGCTCTGTATGTAAGGCAGAGTGTGCCTCTGAGTAGGCAGTACACAACGAAGAACAGATTTAGTTTTACCAGTTGTGTTGCATAACACAATTGTTTGAGGCCAGTAATCCTCTTGGTGAGGTACCTCTGTAGTCTCTACAGCTGCTGGATATGCGTAGTCGAGTACATCCAAAATGGTGCATTGTACTCAATGATGGGTCTGATGACTTAAGAGTAGAGGCCACCACTACCTCTTCGGATCCTGATGCAAACCCTTTGTTGATTAGGTGGGCCACATAGGATTTCCTATCACTTTGGCAACATGGTTGTCAAAGGAAAGATGACTATCTACTTGTGTCCACAGATCCCTTATTACCTTGTCAGTTTTAAGGGGGGTAACACCTGTGTGGTAGTTTGTGTGCACTTTGTTTTCACCAAAGGGATCACTATGCATTCCTCCACATTGAGCTTGAGGCCATGATTCTGACACCACACATCTGTCTCATAGAGTCCCTTCTGGAGAATATTTGTGTCATCCGGGGAATCTATTATGGCAAACACTTTACAGTTCCCAGCAAACTTAGTCAACCACAACCCTCCTGTGTTGGCATGTACATTTGAGAAGTCTACACCAAACAGGAGGGACCCCAGGACTGAACCCTAGGGGCCACCAGTTATTACTGGTGTAGAGTCTGACATGTAGCCAGCAACTCTTAGTTTGTGGAATCTATCTGTGAGCCAGTTTGCAATCCATCTTGTGATGTATGGATTCATGCCCAGGTTGGTGAGTTCATCTATGATACCTGACTGGGGAATGGTGTCAAAGGCTGTAATGAGGTATAGGTAGGCTGTGTTGAGCTCATTTCAATCATCTGTAGCCTCGGTAACGGTCTCAAAGAAATCCACCCAGTTCAGGAGGTGTGATCTGCATATGATGAAGCCAAACTGGGTGTGCTCAACTGTGTGAAGGTTCACAATCTCTTTATTGATGACTTCCATTATGATTGGCTCCATTGCCTTAAAGAGCAGACTCATCAGGCTCATAGAGCATGAATGCCAAGGGGTTTTTTTGGCCCCACCCCTGTGGAGTGTGAAGAATGTTGCTGTGCAACATTCTATGGGTACATATCCTGTACAGAGCATGTAGAGAGAGGTGTAGGTATCCTTGATGAATTTGGATACATCCCCACCCTATGTGCTATGATCCAGGTCCTGATGCTGGAAGGTATGGAATGAATAGTATCCTGGCAGTGCTGGTGTGCTATCTGGAGCCTTGAACTAGGTTTCTGTTACTGCATAGATATCAATATTCTCCATACTGAGATGTGCCTCAAGTGTGGGCATCTGGAGGCTGAGACTTCTGGCAATGAGTAGCATTTAGCTAACTTTGTGGTTATTTGTGTTGGTTATGGGGTTTGGTTTCTCCTGAGTGACCGGTGTTCCACACCTGAAGTCAACGGCTCGTCAGTCCCATCTGACCATAAGCTAATTACCCTACATATCCACATTCTGGACCCACCCCCCGTTAAGGAAACCATGTTAAAAAATGTCTCCAAAGCCAACTTCATGCTTCTTAAGACAGAAGTCCTGTACTTCAGGACACCCATGCAGACTACTGAATCCTTCACAACTGCACTTTATAAGCACTTACATGAGTGTATGCATCGTGCTATCCCAAACAGAACCAAGACGCTATCCTCCAAGAAAAGGAAGCTAATCTGGTGGTCCCCTGCCATAAACAAACTGTACAACAGAAGGAAGAAACTGTTGCAAAAGAGGGTAAAATCCCATGAGTGGAGGAGCTTCCTGGTCAGCCTCAGGAAGAAGCTGTGATCCCTGATAAAATCCTCCAAAGCTAGTTACGAAAACAAAGTCAACACTGATTCTAAAGACAACCCCAAAGCATTCTATAGCTATGTCAAGAATCTCAATGGCAACACTCAGATCTGCTCTGAGTTACAGCACAATGGCACTAAATATACAGACCCAACTGAAATTGCCAACAGCCTGGCAGATAGGATCAGTGCTAACTTTACCCCCCTCTCACCCATGAAAGAGCACATCTCTATACCGGAAGAATGCAAAGTTGCTGTCATCATGGCAGCACAGGTAAAAACCACTCTCCAAAGCCAGGAACACAGCATCCATGGGACCAGATTACACCCCAGGCTGCGTTCTACACGAACTACAGAACGAACTGGCACCACACCTACATACCATGTTCAATCATCGCCTCACCTCAGGCTTTGTGCCTGCTGAATGGTGCACAGTGATGGTTATCCCACTACACAAGGGGGAGCCACCACGGACCCCAGAAACTAGTGCCCCATTAGCCTGATGAGCCTGGTCTGCAAGGCCATGGAACATATCATCATGGAACTTATAAACAAAGACACTGGTAATCTCCAAACTCTGGACCACAACCATGTAGTGTTTATAAAAGGCAGATCATGTCTCCTAAACCTGATATACTTTTTTGAAGCAGTCACCCAAGCCATAGACAAAGGTAAGGTGGTTCACACAGCCTATCTAGATCTTGCCATGGCTTTCGACACCATCCCCCACTCTGGAATTATGGATAAACCCACTAAACTAGGTATAAATCCCTATGTCACAAGATGGGTTGCCAACTGGCTGACTGACACACCCCACACTGTGAAAGTAGCAGACTCCAAGTCCGACTTCGGACCAGTGACAAGTTGAGTACCACAGGTTTCAGTCCTGGGTCCTGTCCTGTTTGGTATCTACTTCCCTGAAGTACAGGTTAACATAGAAGGTCTCTGGCTAATGAAGTTCCCAGATGACTGCAAACTAGGAGCCATAATCGAGACTACTAACGATGCGGACATCCTACAAAAGGGCCTCACTGAGACAGATGCCTGGTGTCAAAGCCATGGCCTCAAGCTCAGTGCCAAAAAGTGCATTGTCATCCCCTTTGGTAAAAACACTGTACCCATGAACTACAACATAGGTGGTAGTATACTTAACACCAAAAGTGTGATAAGATACCTTGGGACACAAGTGAACAGTAGACTCTCCTTTGATAATCATATCGCCACAGTAGTCAGGAAATCCTTCTACGTGGCACACCTCATCACAAAAGGTATCTCATGCAGAATAAAAGAGGTCATTGTTCCCCTCTACTCATCACTCATTAGATCCATTATAGAGTACAATGCCCGTTTTGCTATGTAACTCACAAGACATCTACAACAACTGGAAAGCCTGCAGAAATACCTCACAAAGAGGATTAGCAGCCTCAAATACATGCCATACACAGACCGTCTCAAAACACTACAGCTTTACTCTGTCACATATCGCCTACTCAGAGGTGATCTCTGCCTAACATACAAAGCTATGTCAAACACAGAGCTGTTGGACATGCTCCACTTAAAGAAATCCCAATCCCTCCGAGCGTCGACCCCAAAACCCAGACTGAAATACTAAAGGAGGGGGTGTATCCATTTTCATAAAGGATACCCACACCTCCAGGTTAGTGGCACAGCATGAGGCCTTGGAGACCATGCAAGTGCAACTAACATTGGGCAAAGCTGCTTATCAGATCGTAGCCTGCTGTAGATCACATACCTTGTCTCAGGACCCTCACTCAGTATTTCTAAGAACACTGGGAAATATAAAGGTCCTACCAAACACCATGATATGAGGAGATTTCAACTACCCAAACATTGACTGGGAGAATTACTCAAGTATAAAGTCCTTTGCCCAATGCTTCCTAGAGTTTATAAACTCAAATGGCCTGGAACAGCTGGTCACCACGCCCAGTAGAGGTGACAACATACTGGACCTGATCATCACCAACATGGGGGATCAGTGTTCCACACCAGAGGTAAACCCCTCACTGGTAATATCAGATCATGAAGTAATCACACTGGACATCCACATCCCGACCCCCCCCCTCCAGTCAACAAAACCACTGTGAAAAACTTTTCAAAAGCAAACTTCACACTTCTCAAGATCAAAGTGGAAAGTTTCAAAGCCCCCTTGCTACAGGATAATGCTATCCAGTCTGCAGAATCCTTTACAAGTGCATTCTATGAGCATCCACAGGAATGCATGGATCGAGCCATCCCAATTAAAACCAAGACTCACTCCTCCAAAAAGAAGAAACCAATCTGGTGGTCCTTGCTCATAAATAAGCTATACAACAGAAGGAGGAAACTAACACATGATAGAGCAAAATTCCAAAAAGGAAAGGCATCACTGTTCATTATTAGCAAGAAACTATGACTGCTCATAAAATAATCCAAGTCCAGTTTCTAAAGAAAAATTGCCAAGGAATCTAAAGATAACCACAATGCCTTCTTTAGCTACATCAAATATTTAGATGGCAACTCTCAGATATGCTTTCAGCTACTGCAAAATGGCAAAAAAATACACTGAACCAACTGACATTGCCAACATCCTGGTGGACAAGTTCAGTGCAAACTTCACCCCCCCACCCCCAAAAGGGCCCGTGTCCATCCCAGAAGAATGCAGAGCACCAGACTTCATGGACATGCAGGTAAAAACAGCCTTTCCAAATCTAAGAACACAGCATCAATGGGACTGGATGGTGTCCCAGGCTGCGTCTTACACGAGCTCCAAAAGGAACTAAACCCTCACCTACATTCACTGTTCAGACTCAACCTTACCACAGGCTATGTACCCAAGGAATGGCGTACAGCAACAGTCATCCTGCTCCACAAAGGTGGTGCCACCACCAAACCTGGGAACTATCGCCCTATAAGCCTGACCAGCCTGGTCTGCAAAGCTATGGAGCGAATTATCATGGAACTCCTAAACAGAGACATTGGGAACCTCCAGATACTGGACCCTACCCAATTTGGCTTTGTTAAAGGCAGATCCTGCATCCTAAACCTAGTTGACATCTTTGAAACAGTTACCAAGGCCATAGATGAAGGGAAGGTAGTCCACACAGCCTACCTGGACCTCACTAAGGCCTTTGACACCATTCCCCACTCTGGCATCATAGACAAGCTTACCAGCTTGGACATTAACCTCTATGTCACGAGATGGGTGGCCAACTGGCTCACGGATAGAACACACACATGGTCAGAGTTGCAGGTGCCATGTCTGACTCTAAACCAGTCACAAGTGGCATCCCACAGGTCTCGGTCCTGGGACCCCTCCTGTTCAGTATATACTTCTCTGAGGTACAGGCAAGCACGGGAGGACTATGGCTGACCAAGTTCCCAGATGACTGTAAACTGGGGGCCATAATTGACTCTCTGGCTGACACAGATATCCTCCAGAAAGGTCTTACAAAGACATATACCTGGTGTCAAAACCATGGCCTCAAGCTGAATGGCAAAAAATGCATAGTCATCCCCTTTGGAAAAAACAAAGTGCCCACAAATTACCACATAGGTGGTAATCCACTAGGTATGGAAAATGTAATTAGGGACCTGGGGACTCAGGTAGATAGTAACCTCTCCTTTGATAATCACATTGGCAAAGTGGTTAGTTATTCCTTCTATGTAGCCCACCTAATCACAAAAGGGTTCATCTCTAGATCAAGAGAGGTCATTGTGCCCCTCTACTCATCACTCATTAGGCCCATAATAGAGTACAATGTCCCATTTGGTATGTACCTTAATTGGCACATGCAACAGCTGGTAAGACCACAGAAGTACTTCACCAAGAGGATCATGGGCCAAAAAGAGATGCCCTATGCAGCTCAACTAAAGAAACTCCATCTCTACTCGGTTGCTTACTGCCTGCTCAGAGGTGATTTATGCCCGACGTATAAGGCCATGTCCAATGCAGATCTGATGTACATGTGCTATCTGAAGTAAACACAAGCTCACTGTACCACATGATCTAGGGATATCACCATCACAATAAACAGAACATGTTGGAGGGATACATTACTAACTCACAGACTTCCCTTGCTTTGGAACAGGCTCCTCCCAACCTACATTAAGCTGAGTCCCTCACTGACTCTCTTTTAGAGAAGCCTTGATGAGTGTATGTGAAACTGTACTGTCACACCATGGATCACTTCATCAGCTCTACTACACAGAGGCCTAGGGAACTAACTCCATGGGTGGTCATAGCTGCACACTCTGGCCATACTAATATATGCCTTCAGACGGAGATAGCCTATTACCTATATGTACCTATATATGTATGTAGGGGAAGACAATTATAATAAGCGAAGAGATGGAGTGGGCAGAGATGTGTAGAGGTGAACGACAGGGGAACCATCAGGACTATCCCACCGCGCACATCCCAGTAGCACAAAATACATGAGTTGCACATCTCACCCAGTGTACATAACAGCCACCAGTATCACAGCAAACATTACAGTGCATGAAAATGAAGTTCATGTACCCTGCTGTACAACAACGGTACAATGAAGTACATCTACTATCTGTAGACATGTACCTGTCACACTAGTCTACTACATACCTATGAACCCTATCTTCAATAAGGCATATGGCTAGCCTAGGAAAGTTGTGCAACTTTCACCCACCACATTGGTAGTCTCCCAAGCCCTTGTTCACAATAGTTGGTACCCTAAGCCCCTTTCTAGTGGGGCTGCTGATGTGGAAATGCCTGGTGTGGGTGTCTGTTTCCATCCCTCATCAGGTTCCTAATAGAGTGTCCAGCGGGGGCTCTATCCTGATGTACATTGGGACTCCTGTTCCACAGTAAGGCAAGTCATCTGGGATGGTACTCCTATCCCTGTATCTGTATTCATTGTTGTGATGGTTCCCTTATCCTAGATTAATTGTGAGGGCGACTCAATTTTGTTATCTGTAGATGGAGCAGCTACTCAGCAGTTATGTGTTGTACATGGCTCTGTATGTAAAACAGAGTGTGCCTCTCTGGTAGGCAGTACCTAGCGAAGAACAGATTTAGTTTTACAGTTGTGTTGCATAACCTGGTGTTTGAGGCCAGTAATCCTCTTGGTGAGGAGTACCTCTGTGGTCTCTGCAACTGCTGGATATCTCGTAGTGAGTACATCAAAATGGTGCATTGTACTCAATGATGGGTCCTGATGACTTAAGAGTGAGGGAGCCACCACCTCTTGGATCCTGATACAAACCCTTTGTTGATTAGGTGGAGCCACATGGGATTTCCTATCTACTTTAGCCTTATGGTTGTGGAAAGATGACTTATCTACTTTGTCCACAGATCCCTTATTACCTTGTCAGTTTAAGGGGTAACACCTGTGTGGTAGTTTGTGGTACTTTGTTTTCACGCAAAGGGATCTTCGCCATTCCTCCACATTGAGCTTGAGGCCATGATTCTGACACCACACATCTGTCTCATAGAGTCCCTTCTGGAGAATATTTGTGTCATCAGGGGAATCTATTGTGTAAACCTTTACAGTTCCCAACCAAACTTAGTCAACCACCTTCCCCTCCTGTGTTGGCATGTACATTTGAGAAGTCTACACCAAACAGGAGGGACCCCAGGACTGAACCTAGGAGACACCAGTTATTACTGGTGTAGAGTCTAACATGTAGCCAGCAACTCTTGGTTTGTGGAATCTATCTGTGAGCCAGTTTGCAATCCATCTTGTGATGTATGGATTCATGCCCAAGTTGGTGGGGATCATCTATGATACCTGACTGGGAATGGTGTCAAAGGCTGTAATGGAGTATAGGTAGGCTGTGTTGGGCTCATTTCAATCATCTAGCCACCGATGCTTGGTCTCAAGAAATCCACCAGTTCAGGAGGTGTGATCACAACATAGTGAAGCCAAACTGGGTGTAGCTCAACTGTGTGAGGTTAGCGTCTCTTTATTGATGACTTCCATTGATTGGCTCCATTGCCTTAAAGAGCAGACTCGTAGACTCATGGGCATGAATGCCAAGGGGTTTTGGCCCCACCCTGTGAGTGTGAAAGATATTTGCTGTGCAGCTTACAATTCTGTAGATACATATCCTGTACAAGAGCATGTAGAGAGGTGTAGGTATCGCTTGATGAATTTGGATACATCCCACCTACATAATGCTATAGTCCAGATTCTGATGCTGGAAGGTATGGAATGAATAGTATCCTAGCGGTACAGTTGTGCTATCTGGAGCCTTGAACTAGGTTTTCTGTTACTGCATAGATATCAATATTTTCCATACTGAGATATTGCCTCCAAGTGGGCATCTGGAGGCTGAGACTTCTGGCAATGAGTAGCATTTAGCTAACTTTGTGGTTATTTATTATTTGGTTATGGGGTTTTGGTTTCTCCCTGGTGACGGTGTTCCACACCTGAAGTCAATGGCTCATCAGTCCACATCTGACCATAAGTAATTACCTACATATCACATTCTGGACCCACCCCCATTAAAGGAAACCATGTTAAAAATGTCTCCAGAAATAACTTCATGCTTCTTAAGACAAGTCCATGTACTTCAGGACACCCATACGAACTACTGAATCCTTCACAATTGCACTTTATAAAGCACTTACATGAGTGTGCATCGTGCTATCCAAACAGAGACAAGGCCTTTATCCTCTAAGAAAGGAAGCTAATCTGGTGGTCCCCTGCCATAAAATGACTGTACAACAGAAGGAAGAAACTGTTGCAAAGAGGGTAAAATCCCATGAGGTGGGAGGGAGCTTCCTGGTCAGCCTCAGGGAAGAAGCTGTGATCCCTGATAAAATCCTCAAAGCTAGTTCACAACAAAGTCAACACTGATTCTAAAGACAACCCCAAAGCATTCTATAAACTATGTCAAGGAGAATCTCAATGCTTAGCACTCAGATCTGCTCCTGATTTACAGCACTAATGGCACTAAATATACAGACCTTTAGAGGTACACCAGCAACCCTGGCAGATAGGATCAGTGCCTAACTTTACCCCCTCTCGCCCATGAAGAGCACATCTCTGTATACGGGAAGGAATGCAAAGTTGCTGTCATCATGGCAGCACAATTGCGGCTCCACTCTCAAGGCAGAGACACAGCATCCATGGGACCAGATTACCCCGGGCTGCGTTCTACCCCGAACTACAAACGAACTAACCACACCTACATACCATGTTTCAATCAGCAAAGCCTCACCTCGGGCTTTGTGCCTGCTGAATGGTGCACAGTGATGGTTATCCCACTACACAAGGGGAGCCACCACGGACCCCAGAAAACTAGTGCCCCATTAGCCTGAGTGAGCCTGGTCATGCAAGGAGCCATGGAACGATATCATCATGGAACTTATAAAACAAAGACACTGGTAATCTCAAACTCTGGACCACAACCATGTAGTGTTTATAAAAGGCAAGGATCATGTCTCCTAAACCTGGATATACTTTTTTGAAGCAGTCACCTAAGCCATAGACAAAGGTAAGGTGGTTCACACACAGCCTATCTAGATCTTTGCACATGCAGCTTTGACACACCATCCCCCACTCTGGAATTATGGATAAACCCACTAAACTAGGTATAAATCCTATGTCACAAGATGGGTTGCCACACTGGCTGGCTTGACACACCCACACTGTGTGTAGCTTGAGACTCCAAGTCCGACTTCGGACCAGTGACAAGTTGAGTACCACAGGTTTCAGTCCTGGGTCCTGTCCTACTTGGTATCTACTTCCCTGAAATTTTACAGGTTAACATAGGAAGGTCTCACAGCTAATGAAGTTTCCAGATGACTGCAAACCCTAGGAGCCATAATCGAGACAGCTACTAACGATGGGACATCCACACAAAGGAGGCCTCACTGAGACAGATGCACCTGGTGTCAAAGCCATGGCCTCAAGCTCAGTGCCAAAAAGTGCATTGTCATCCCCTTTGAAGGTAAAACACTGTACCCATGAACTACAAACATGGGTGGTAGTATACTTAACACCAAAAGGGTGTGATAAGATACCTTGGGACACAAGTGAACAGTAGACTTTCTCCACTTTACAGATAATCATATCGCCAGCAGTGGTCAGGAAATCCTTTCTACGTGGCACACACCTCATCACAAAAGGTATCTCATGCAGAGATAAAAGAGGTCATTGTTCCCCTCTACTCATCACTCATTAGATCCCATTATAGAGTACAAATACCCGTTTTGCTATGTAACCTCACAAGACATCTACAACAACTGGAAGAAGCCTGCAGAAATACTCTCACAAAGAGGGATTAGCAGCCTCAAATACATGCCATACACAGACCGTCTCCAAAACACTACAGCTTTACTCTGTCACATATCGCCTACTCAGAGGTGATCTCTGCCTAACATACAAAGCTATGTCAAACACAGAGCTGTTGGACATGCTCCACTTAAAGAAATCCTAATCCCTCTCGAGCGTCGACGTCCCATTTAACCCAGACTGAAAATACTAAAAGGAGGGGGTGTATCCATTTTCATAAAGGATACCCACACCTTCCAGGTTAGTGGCACAGCATGAGGCCTTTGGAGAGCCATGCAAGTGCAACTAACATTGGGCAAAGCTGCTTATCAGATCGTAGCCTGCTGTAGATCACATACCTTGTCCTCAGGACCCTCACTCAGTATTTCTAAGAACACTGGGAAATATAAAGGTCCTACCAAACACCATGATATGAGGAGATTTCAACTACCCAAACATTGACTGGGAGAATTACTCCAAGTATAAAGTCCTTTGCCAATGCTTCCTAGAGTTTATAAACTCAAATGGCCTGGAACAGCTGGTCACCCGCCCAGTAGAGGTGACAACATACTGGACCTGATCATCACCAACATGGGGGATCAGTGTTCACACACCAGAGGTAAACCCTCACTAGTAATATCAGATCATGAACTAATCACACTGGACATCCACATCCTGACCCCCTCCAGTCAACAAAACCACTGTGAAAAACTTTTCAAAAGCAAATTTCACACTTCTCAAGATCAAAGTTAAGAAAGTTTCAAAGCCCCCTGCTACAGGATAATGCTATCCAGTCTGCAGAATCCTACAAGTGCATTCTATGAGCATCCACAGGGATGCATGGATCGAGCCATCCCAATTAAAACCAAGACTCACTCCTCCAAAAAGAAGAAACCAATCTGGTGGTCCTTGCTCATAAATAAGCTATACAACAGAAGGAGGAAACTAACACATGATAGAGCAAAATTCCAAAAAGGAAAGACATCACTGATCATTATTAGCAAGAAACTATGACTGCTCATAAAATAATCTAAGTCCAGTTTCTAAAGAAAAATTGCCAAGGAATCTAAAGATAACCACAATGCCTTCTTTAGCTACATCAAACATTTAGGTGGCAACTCTCAGATATGCTTTCAGCTACTGCAAAATGGCAAAAAAATACACTGAACCAACTGACATTGCCAACATCCTGGTGGACAAGTTCAGTGCAAACTTCACCCCCCCACCCCCAAAAGGGCCCGTGTCCATCCCAGAAGAATGCAGAGCACCAGACTTCATGGACATGCAGGTAAAAACAGCCTTTCCAAAGCTAAGAACACAGCATCAATGGGACTGGATGGTGTCCCAGGCTGCGTCTTACATGAGCTCCAAAAGGAACTAAACCCTCACCTACATTCACTGTTCAGACTCAACCTTACCACTGGCTATGTACCCAAAGAATGGCGTACAGCAACAGTCATCCTGCTCCACAAAGGTGGTGCCACCACCAAACCTGGGAACTATCGCCCTATAAGCCTGACCAGCCTGGTCTGCAAAGCTATGGAGCGAATTATCATGGAACTCCTAAACAGAGACATTGGGAACCTCCAGATACTGGACCCTACCCAATTTGGCTTTGTTAAAGGCAGATCCTGCATCCAAAACCTAGTTGACGTCTTTGAAACAGTTACCAAGGCCATAGATGAAGGGAAGGTAGTCCACACAGCCTACCTGGACCTCACTAAGGCCTTTGACACCATTCCCCACTCTGGCATCATAGACAAGCTTACCAGCTTGAACATTAACCTCTATGTCACGAGATGGGTGGCCAACTGGCTCAGGGATAGAACACACATGGTCAGAGTTGCAGGTGCCATGTCTGACTCTAAACCAGTCACAAGTGGCATCCCACAGGTCTCGGTCCTGGGACCCCTCCTGTTCAGTATATACTTCTCTGAGGTACAGACAAGCACGGGAGGACTATGGCTGACCAAGTTCCCAGATGACTGTAAACTGGGGGCCATAATCGACTCTCTGGCTGACACAGATATCCTCCAGAAAGGTCTTACAAAGACAGATACCTGGTGTCAAAACCATGGCCTCAAGCTGAATGGCAAAAAATGCATAGTCATCCCCTTTGGAAAAAACAAAGTGCCCACAAATTACCACCTAGGTGGTAATCCACTAGGTATGGAAAATGTAATTAGGGACCTGGGGACTCAGGTAGATAGTAACATCTCCTTTGATAATCACATTGGCAAAGTGGTTAGTTATTCCTTCTATATAGCCCACCTAATCACGAAAGGGTTCACCTCTAGATCAAGAGAGGTCATTGTGCCCCTCTACTCATCACTCATTAGGCCCATAATAGAGTACAATGCCCCATTTGGTATGTACCTTAATTGGCACATGCAACAGCTGGTAAGACCACAGAAGTACTTCACCAAGAGGATCATGTGCCTCAAAGAGATGCCCTATGCAGCTCAACTAAAGAAACTCCAGCTCTACTCGGTTGCTTACTGCCTGCTCAGAGGTGATTTATGCCCGACGTATAAGGCCATGTCCAACCCAGAATTAATGGACATGCTCCACCTCAAGAAAAACAAATCTCTTAGAGCCACACGCTCCAGTGAATTAAACCTCAGCAAAGCAATAAACAGGATGTGCTGGAGGGATAGATTCCTGTCCCAGAGACTTTCCTCACTCTGGAATAGAATCCCAGTTGATGTTAGGCAGAGCCCCTTGCAGACTCTCTTCAAGAGGAATCTTGATGAGTGGATGGGAAATTGTAAATTTACCCCTGGGATCACTTCAGTGGCCCTGCTAGATAGTGGCCCAGGAAACTAATTTAAAAGGGAGGCGAAAGCTAACACATTCTGGCTAGGCTTATAAATGCCCTTGGGCACATAGCCTAGTACCTACCTATGAACCTATATGCTCTAGGGTCCTAAACCTTGTCACCTCAATAAACAGAACATGCTGGAGGGATAGATTCCTGTCCCACAGACTTCACATACTCCAGAATAAACTACCTATCTATATCAAACAAAGCTCCTCATTAGCACTCTTCAAGGAAAATCTTGATTATTGGATGGGAAATAGGAAATTCACCCTGGGGATCACTTCTGTGTCTCTGCACGACAGTGGCACAGGAAAATAAATTTCTTGGGTCGCAAAATCCAGGGTACCTTTTTGGCTGGCCTTGTATAGGCCCCAGGGCCGACAGACTAGTACCTACCTATGAACCTATGAACCCTTGAGCCTTGCCTAAAAAAGGTAATATGGGGACAGCACGAGCCTTGGCCAGTATTCAGAAGCATAGGGGTGACAGGTGCAAACCATCTGTAGTGAAGCAACAAGGCTTGTCTTTCATGTCATCACAGGCAGACAGAGACTGGATCCCCTTTGAATGACACCAGAAGCTCAGCCAATTGTTGAAGTTTATCATCTTTCTGTTATATTGCAGTATCGTGTAGGTGAAGGTAAGATGCTACTCAAGGTTTGACCCTGTGTGTGCCAGCATGTGGTGCATCAACCCATATATTATATGGTCATGGCCTATGCATACAATACACTCACAATACACCTAGTATGATAAGCCTACTGAGGTTAGCAAATGTGAAAAAAACCTTTTTGCAGACTGTCAGCAAGTAACGTCTGTATTGCACCCTGTAACTCCATATTGCTTGCTGAAGTGTAAAGACATACTTAGTTTGGATTAAGAACACCACACTTGCCAACTGTGTGTGTCTCCCTGGGGAGAAGCAACCTTTTTGGAGACCACACAAACACCTTAAAAGTGGTATACTCATCTTTGTCAAGTCCGATGATGTCCCCATACTACAAATATACCTGTGGAAAGGTGAAATCCCAGTAATGTGTATAGCATGTCGTGTAAATGCATACTGCTGTAGTGTCATAATGTAGTTAGGCAGGGATATAAATCCTGCACTTGCCAACTGTATGTGTCTCTCCCTGGTGAGGAGCAACCTTTTTGGAGACTACTCAGACACCTTAAAAGTGGTATACTCATCTTTGTCAGGCCTGATGATGTCACCATCCTACAAATATACCTGTGGAAAGGTGAAATCCCAGTAATGTGTATAGTGTGTCATGTAAATGCGTACTGTTGTAGTATCATAATGTAGTTAGGTAGGGGGTTAAATCCTGCACTTGTCAATTGTGTGTCTCCCTGGGGAGGAGAAACCTTTTAGGAGACTACTCAAACACCTTAAAAGTTATATACTCATCTTTGTCAAGTCCGATGATGTCACCATCCTACAAATATACCTGTGGAAAGGTGAAATCCCAGTAATGTGTATAGCATGTCGTGTAAATGCATATTGCTGTAGTATCATAATGTAGTTGGAAAGAGTTTGAATCTCGCACTTACTGTGTGTGTGTGTGTGTGTGTGTGTGTGTGCTCCAGGTGTGTGACACCGTTGGCCAATGTGGAGTGGGTTTTAATTTTTATAGTGTATGACATATCACAATGACAACTGTATGTGCATTACACATGTAAAGTAGCTGTGGGGCAAATCCATATACATACATGTGACCGCAAGTATTTCATAGGTGGGTACTCTGCTTTCTCCATGAACACATGTGCTATCTTTGCCAGAGTGTGCTGGTGCTTTCCAGACCTTAGGTCACTTCTGTATGCTTGTGACAAGCTTAGCCACTGCAGTGATCCCTGAGCTATGGCTTCCGTTTCACATCCACTCATCACGGTTTCTATTGAAGAGTGTGAGTGAGGGTTTATGCTTGAGGTATATTTGAAACCTGTTCCAAATCAAGCAAAATCTGGCAAAAATGACTAATCATTATAGGTATGCAAACCCTTTATTGCTTATGTGCTCCACAGAGGGATTTCCAAAACCCTTTGGTAATGTGATTATCATTGGAGAGATGACTTAACACATGGCTCTATATATACATTGGTACCTGTTCCACATTTTGGGGGCTACTACCTATGTGGTACTCTGGGGATACTTTGTTTTCTTAAAGTGGATAACTATGCTTTCTTAGGCTTATAGCTTTATAGCATGAGTTTGACACCAGGTATCTATCTGTATGATACCCTTTTGGAGGATGTGTGTGTCATCTGGAGAATAAAGTATAGCCCACAGTATGCATTTTCATCAAATGTGGGCAGACATATCCCTACTGTGTTTGCTTGTACCTAAGAAAGCTATATGCCAAACAGGAGTGGTCCCAGGACTGAGTGCAGGTGAATACCACTTGTTACTGGCATAGAATAGTATAGGAGGCTACAAATATTACTGTGTGTCCTACATCTGTGCGTCAGTTGTCAAGCCATCATCTAACAATCATTTATGGTCAGTCTGTTGAGGTTATGTCTAATACCAGTAAGTGGGATGGGTATAATTTGCTGGTGAGCTATAGCTTGTCTGTGTTGACGTCACCTATAGCCTTGTTGACTGGCTTGAAGTCTGCTAGGTGTAGGAGCCACGATCTGGCCTTTAGAGAACCTAAGTGGGTATGGTGCAGTGTTTGCAGGTTCATAATGTCTCTGTTAATGAGTTCCATAATGCTGTGCTCCATAGCCTTCCAGATAACATTGGTCTGGCTTATAGGGTGAGAGTTTCCAAGACCTGTTGTAGTTCTACCTTAATCAATTTATGTTAACATTTGCACTGGGTGTGACAAAGGTAGACAGGTTTGAGAATAAGTATATTAGAGGGTCAGGCCAGGTTTGAAGGTTAGTAGACTATGCCAGATAGGCAGGATTAAGTTGGTTTGTACATGTGCTGAGGGGGGATGCAGAGTATATTGTGAAATAGATGCTAAGGATGAAGCCACCAGGTAACAGGAAAAGAGGAATGCCTAAGATAAGGTTTATGGCTGTGGTGAGAGAGGACATGCAGGTAGATGGTGTGACAGTGCAAGATGCAGAGGGCAGGAAGACATGGAAACAGATAATGTACTGTGGCGACCCCTAATGGGAGCATCCGAAAGGAGAAGAAGACGTAGCTCAACCCTTGTGGACTGTGAACACCATTACCATACGTCATTCCACATGTATGTAACCTGTATAGAGGCTCCATCTGGACAGAGCATTTAGGTGAGTGGTGACTTCATAAGTCAGCGTGTGTATGACACAGCCAGGGACACTGTCCAGTACCATTGCCACTGTGGTGTGGACCTTGTTAAAGAGATGTTTTAACTAGAGTGTCTGTGAATCATCAGGTATTACGTTCTGCGGGTCTGGAAATATGGCCCTTGTATAGCAACAGGGTGGTGAAATCCGCATTCAAACTGTCTGATAAGGAATTGGTAATGTCAGTCAGATAAGTGTACTTTGTGACCATTTACATTAAATGTGACCCAATCTGAGATTTCCCCTGTAGATTATGAACAACAGTAAAGACAGCTTTAGTGTTGTCTTTGGAATCGTTGCCATTTTGTATTTTGAAGCTTGCCTTGTATGTTTATTGAGGGATTGAATTTTCCAAATGATACTGACCAGAGAGGTTATCCCTTCTTGGTATGTAACTCTTTTTTGGTATAACATCACACCTTCTATTATATATTTAGTTTATGACAAGGGTCCATGAGACTAATGAACTTTTACTGTATAAGTGAGAATTTCTTGTGTTTGTGATAGCACAGTCCATACAACCCTCTAGGTTTGGTGAGTGTTAACACTGGCCAATACAGGGCATGTCACCCTGCCAATGTGTCCAATATGCATGTACATGCAGACAGTGTACCTCCACCATGTTCACAAATGTACACCTGAAAACCTGTGCTGCACACATCCCACACTTACTGTCCACTGTATAACACATGCTGACACAACTACACACATCAGCCAAGTGGCACATGGGAAAACAAAACACAATTGGAATAAACACTTGTGGAAACAAAACAATATTGCTAATTACAGCTTTAATGCATCATGCCTGCTCAGCTACACCTTCAAGGATATCATTACACTTTACTGCTGACAACATGCTACACATTCAACCATTGCTATACTTTATGAAACTCACCCTGTGCATCAGCACCAGGTTAGCCTGTCCCTGCATCAGTGTTACAGATGACAGGAGGTGGCACAGGTTTCATCATATGTACAGAGTGTGTTGTTGGTTTGCCAGAGGCCTACACTGAGCCATACAATTGACATGTGTGTGTGTGTGTGTGTGTGTGTGTGAGGACCATGAGTACTGTTATGGGCCAATGTTGATGTAATGTGTGCGGGTATGTGTTTGCCCTAGGTTTCTGGTTTATGTGTGTGTATCTGCATGTGCACAGTTCCACAATGTGGCTGCCATATACAGGGATTTGTGGGACAACTACAGACTGTACCTGGCAGGCTATACAGATCACCGTCTCTGGCCATGGATATGGAACCTGTGCCTGGCAGGGGTGCTACAGACAGTATCAGGTACTAATCCAGACTGGGTACTATCCTCAGAGGTTGACATATGTCCACTGGATCCAGGTCCCTGCTGGGACTGGCCAGAGCCACGTGCAAGTGGTCTTCTAGGACAGTCTATGGACAGCCCCCCCCAACATTGCTGGGGCTGGTACTGGCACTACGGGAGTGGCTGTGACTTGCTGGATGTCCACGGTGACCTCCAGCTGCTGATGTTGCTGGCATACGTCCACATCGTCTCAACTGTCCCGCATTGTCCTGACACATGGACATGACATTGTGTAGGACATCCAATGTCTCACCCCATCGTCTATCAATAACCTCAGTGTAATTATATATGGCACCTGCTAGGTCACGGATACTGTCATTTACAGAGGTGTTATGAGCCCTCTGTGCCCTTAGTCCCTGTCTGGTGTACCGCTCCATTCGTGCCTTTGCCACCATGACAGCCTGAAACATGCGTGTGGTTGAAAGAGTTGTTTGTAGTTGAAAGAGTTGTGGCACATCTGCCAGGAGCATGATGACCAGCAGTGCTCTGACAAGAACCCCTGGGCATCTGCCTATGTGGTACCGTTCCAGACATCTGGCTATGACTGCTGTGTCCTGATACATGTGCCATAGATACCATACTGTCCTGGCGAGTGCCAACCATACACTGTCCCTCAGCTAAGGGCAGTGGTGATGATGGATGTACAGGCAGTATGACTGTGTGCATGGATGGGGTGGAGACTTGTGTACTGTCAATTGGTGGCCCAACAACAGACCCTGACAAACCTGCCTGTGCCTCAACACACCTATCCTCATGATCACTGTCTGTCTCGGTGACATCAGGTTCCCTGCTGTACTGAACCAGCCCCACCTCAGCACCTGTGAGAGGAAAACAGGAAACACACTTTAAGACCTGAACATGATGTCAGACCACATGCACACATTTGCACATGCGCACATGCACACATGTGCACATGCACACATGCACACATGCACACACACAAATGCACTCCTCCCTAAAGCAGACACACACACACACACACACACACACACACAAACAACAGCAATCTCAGAACATACACAATAGCAGGTGATGGTGGGGTACAGTATCACAAGCAAAACAGTCATATCACACATGTCAGCATGCAGGACATGTGTTGCTCAACAGCATGCAGTACAAGTGTAGACAGTCCTTGTTACTAACACTATACATGGTTTTGATGCATGTGTTTTGTTATTAGGTGATTGGCCTCCCCCTGGAATGCAATGCATACATGGATACAACATTGCTGTGCAAGTATTCAAAACTCTGTAATGTACTGTGCACCATAACTGACAGGTCTACATACCATGGCTAGATGTGTATCTGTGTGTCAGATAGGTATCCAGTGCTGATTACAGCCTCTTTGTCTTTAGCAAATAATTGTAGACACAGTTTTAGCACATGCATGATGAGTATTCACACAACATCATCAGTGGTGCATGTATAATTGATGGCATACCATTCGTCCACATACCCAATGTACAGTAGTTATGGTGAGTGTAGATCATATTGTGGACATGCCAGTGTCATCCATGACATGGCATGCTAAAACACAACTGCATATTTAAACATCACACATACCCAATGTGTGTCATATGACCTAGCCACTCAATAACATCACAAGACATATATGCATCAGTTGTGCAAATGGTGATTGGTATGCATATTGTTTAGAGGTGCATATGTTTGCACACACATAACATTGAGGTGTATAGCAATGAAAGCTATGTGTAGTACTGTGGTTACAATAACTGGATGGGGTATAGTACCATAGGCCATCATCATGAAGCATCATGTGGTCACTCAAGGCTACAAATGTTTCCCAAACCAGCACTAATCATGCTGTACCGGAACTGTACTACCTTGGCTACATTCACCATTCCACAACCAGTTGTTACATGGGTTTGTAAGGAGGCCAATAAGGAGCATTCCCTGACATGAATGTGTAGTGTGTTGCAGAGTGTTTAAATGCCCCATGATAGGCCTCTACCCCTCAGGTATATTATGTGTAATGTGTGGATGAGATTTTGGATACTGGAGTGTGTCTTTACAGAGGGTTTGTGAATCCTTTATGTGTAGCATGTTAAAATGCTCTGTGTATGACATAGTTGTGTATGTTATGTGCATATTGAGTATCAACTTTGCCAATCCAATGGTCACTACAGTGTAGCCACATTTGTTTGAGATGATCTGGGTATTGCATGTGTTTGAGGCAGCTAATCACATTAGTGGGATGTGCATGGTCTTACACCAAACATGCACACCATGCATTATGGGTAGGTGTGTTACATGTGTACATGGCCTACACCTTAACTATGTCATGCACTTTTTATTTACAATAATAAATGTAGAACACACTCACTAGCATCTGTCCGCTGCCTTGATGTCACCTCAGAGGGACCTACATAGAGATGAGACAGTTTGTCAGTGGCCACAACTGTGGCATTGCTACTGTGTGTTTGCAATCTTACAGTAGAACAACAGTTTACATTCACAGCACTACAGATTATGTTCCAAATGATCAGTATTGCACAACAACAGGCTCCACATCTTCTAACTACACACTCCACATCTCACATATGTATGATCTACCAATACAGATAACAGTAGTCTACAGATATGCCATGTTACCTGCATGCTCCATGTGTGGTTGCTGGGTGGCTCCAACCTCCATCATGGTGTATGTCTGCTGCAGCTGTTGT
This sequence comes from Protopterus annectens, assembly GCF_019279795.1. NCBI lineage: Eukaryota > Metazoa > Chordata > Ceratodontiformes > Protopteridae > Protopterus > Protopterus annectens. Next base: position 1,356,493,442 of record NC_056732.1, on the reverse strand, counting down.
TGGGCAGGTGCCACGAGGCTCTGGAGCAGCTCCTCCACTCTGGTGAGGGGGGGTGGATATTAACACCACCTCCTGTTGTAAGCTGTTGTTTCTGCACATCAGAAGCACGCTGACGGACATGTCTGAGTAGATCACTACAGTGCTCATATGTCCGGATATGCAGGTCTACCTCATTTACCCTCCGGACAACATCTTGCCACATTGCAGTACGCTCCTGCTGGTTCTGGCTGTTTCGTGAGAACATTAGACTGTAGTGCTGAATCATACAGCTAGTAATGATCTCATCTTCAGTACTTCTATAGCTGGGAGTTCTGTGATGTGCCATGATCCCTGGAAGACATAAAGAAAAAATATGTCTGAGCAAGTCATATGACACATTTAACATTATACAGTACAGATATCACTGAACTGCCATATATAGCAACCTATTAGCTAACTGAGAGTGAAACACTTTAACTACCACTTATCACTGCTCACCCCACAACTGCTTGAAAGTGCCTGGCTCACTCTATCTAATCAACCATGTTCTGCACAGCAACAAAATAAAATCACTATATAAGACTATACAAGAGTACCTGGCACACTATATGCAACACAATGCACCACCTAGCCACAGCAGATATACATCAAGCTGATGAGTAAAGAAATATGTCATCCATCACAATGAGTGTAAGGCCAGTAAATGTATTACTATTATACAACACAACTTGTTAATGGCAAACCCGTGGTCAAAATATGTGCACAATTGGGAATATAGGTCGCATACTGCTGTAGTCCACTATAAATGTTGCTAGATACGCTGTTATATGTTTTACCACACATATGACATGTTACAGACATACCCACACACACATCAGACATAATTACAGGACACAAAGGTATGGCAACCCAGATAAGCTTTACGTGTGTACTATACAGTACTGTGTGTCAGTACTTACAAAACATTAATCTTGGGGAATGCAATCTGTGATGAATACAGGGACCACACAAAACAGTGGATGCAAGCAATGTGGACATACACCATACTTTGCTGTACAGGCCCAGAGCTTCAAGTAGTACTACAGTACACACAGGATTTGGATTCAACATCAGTACCAATCAATAATCATAGATGTACTGCTTTAGCCTCCAATGACATGCCCCAGTTAAAACCAAGGGATTTAATCACACTGTATTCCATAGTACTTTTTCTGCCTAGCAACAGAATACACAGCTTTTGCTGGGATCAAAGCAAGGACCCATAATACCATGACATAAACAGTTTCCCACTAAGCTATCCCACAAATATATATCTTTGACGTATTCACAAACACATTGACCATCACAGTCAGTCAACAATACAGAGAATCTATTGCAGCAAGTAGATGTAGGTGCATATGAGTATATATGACTCTCTCTCTCTCTCTCTATATATATATATATATATATATATATATATATATATATATATATATATATATATATATATATATATATATATATGTGTGTGTGTGTGTATGTATATATACATATACACATCCATTGGTGTACGTATACATATATTTATGTAGGCACATATACATTTCACCTTTCATAGTGAGAATATCAATTATTCAAAGGATGTGAGGTGTACAGTAATGTAATAATATCACACAGTCTTGTAATAAATGCATTGAAAGTGTTCACAGCCCAGGTAGCTTTAGCAGGCCTCACTGGCTTCAACATTGCAAACTGAACAAACCACCCACACTGTTTATCCACCACATGTCATATACCAGCACTGTATGCTGTCTTGTCCATCACACACTAAAACCAACATACAAATATGCACATACTAACCTTCACCAACATATATATCTCCACCCTTCACAAACAGTTGCAATATGTCCCCTGCTCTATGCGCATATACAGATGTGAATATATATGACACATATATATTTCTCCATATGTGTGTGGCATACACACACAAGGTCCACACTGTTGTAAGTCCCTGGACCTCACAGCTGAACTGTTGGGCCTTGCTGCAACACAAACAGGTGTCACATGTGAACACACACTAACATTAGAGGGAGTATATATAACTACAAATGCTAGATAAGCATACTAGACTTCTACAGCAGTTGCCAATGCTAAGCTACACTTTAATATGACTACCATGCATGTGTAGGGTTGCCACCTTTTCAGCGGGTTTAGTGGGGCATGGGGGTGTGGCCAATATGACACTGGCCACACCCTCTACCATGACATCACCACAGGAGTGGTGAAGGAGATGCTGTTATGGGTACGACGGATGGCTGCTGGAGTGGCTAGCTAGCTGGCTAGCTGTCTGCTGGAGTGGCTGGTTGGCTGGCTGCTGAAGTGGCTAGCTGGCCGGCTGCTGGAGTGGTTAGCTGACTGGCTGGCCAGTTGCTGGAGTGGCTAGCTGGTTGGTGGGAGTAGCAGCTGGATGGATGAATGGATTGATGACTGGATGAATGGATAGATGGATGGATGGATGGCTGCATGGATGGATGGCTGGCTGGTTGAATGAATGGCTGGCTGGCTAGAAGAATGGCTGGCTGGCTGCATGAAGGGATGCATGGCTGACTGGCTGCGTGAAGGGATGCATGGCTGACTGGCTTGCTGCATGAAGGGATGCATGGCTGGCTGGCTGGCTGCATGAAGGGATGCATGGCTGGCTGGTTGGAAGAATGGCTGGCTGGCTGGCTGAATGGACGGGTGGCTGACTGGTTGGCTGCATGAATGGATGGGTGGCTGACTGGTTGGCTGCATGAATGGATGGGTTGCTGACTGGTCGGCTGCATGAATGGCTGGCTGGTTGAATGAATGGATGTCTGACTGGTTGAATGAATGGATGGACGGCTAGCTGGATGAATAGATGGCTGGCTGGCTGGTTGGAAGAATGGATGGATGGCTGACTGACTGGCTCGTTAGAAAAAAAAATCTCATTTTTTTTTTTTAGCAGCTGTAAAAGCGCTTAAAACAAGGTGCTCCTACAGCCGCGATCTTTGCAGGGCTCTTCCTGCCCCAATCCCCACCCCTTTCATGAATTGCAGCCAATTGCTGTACAAATTACAGCACCCGGACCTAACAGGTAGCAGCTTTGCCTGCAGGTCTGGGTTGGTGACGTAACTGAATTACCATAGAAAAGCTTGAAGTAATTGCGGCTTTTCCATGGCAATTCAGTGCGATTGAAAAGTGGGACTTTCCAAGTCCCACTACTTTCCACAGCGGGCAACGGGATGAGGCAGCTCAACCCGTGAGTGTCCCACTAACAACGGAACGGGTGGCAACCTTATGCATGTGTTGCTCTGTCACATCCATATTTATATAATGGCATCACTAATCCCCCCCAACAGCCATTGGCCACACTACTGTACAGAACACAGATAACATGGATCAGATTTTTGACATTTAATGCTGAGCTACACATTTCACAGGTGTGTCCCACTGCCCACAGGTACACACTGTATTGTCCATAGCAGTAGTTAAGCAGGACATCTGTGCATAGATAAGTACTGCTGCCACATATGAATGGTTCACATTATATAGACTACTCTTCAAAAACATCTACTACATGCCAGTAAATACGTATGTGTCACATACCCTTCCTTTGTATGCTTTGATATTATTTCTTTTTCTTTTTCCTTTTCTGTTTTTCTCTCTCTCTGTCTCTCTCTCTCTGTCAGTCTCTGCAATAGAGTGAGTTTGTTGGCAGCAATTGCAGCCTGCTTTTGTAGGTATTTGCACATGAGCATGTGATGGCCTCTGCAGCAATTAGTGGCCACCATTTGCTAATTGCATGCAGCCTGCTGTGTAGTAATTGCAGTAATCACTGTCATAGCAACCCAGTACTATAAATTGGTAACTCAGGTAGGCGTGGCCCTTTCAGCTTTCCAAGATGGAGATCATCCTTGTTTGCTGTGGACATCATTGTTTAAGACAGAAGGTTGGTATAGTTCTTATATCAGAAGCCAGGGGTGTAGCCAGTGATTTACATTTTGTACTCAGACCTAAATGTTGCTGCTTCCAGTACACACTTGTCAGTGTAGAAATGTACTCACCCCTCAAAATGCTAACCCAAGATACATGGGAGGATGTACTTTCTTTTCAAATTTTACAATTAACTGCCATACAAAGCTAGTTACTGAGATGTATTCCTTTGGCACAAGAATTGTTTGTGAACTGCTATACTGTGAATATTCATTTACTCAGTTCTAAGCAGTTTGTGCTTTTTTAGTGTTGACATTAGACAAGCTGCTCAAGAAAACTGGACACATTTCAGTACTGTGAGTATGCTTACCTACATCCTTGGCAGACCCTGCACACACAGGTATATTCTACATTTGGGTAGGGGTGCAGAAGTACAGAGAGCATACGTATTATTGTGTGAATTTTATCTTGCCGGACTTACAGGGTTGCTGTGTACATGTTAGTTTATCAAGGCAAGTAGTTTGCGTAACTCCCAACTGTGGACCTATCCACATGGTAGCCAGAGATTAGCCTGTTATTCTTTGTCTGTGCACCACACAGGTCTTTTCAGCACTAGAGCAATGGCATTGTTACAGTTGGGTGCTACCAGTACATGGCTACATCCTTTTGTATTTCAGTGTTGTATTCCTACATAAGGGTATGCTTCCGGAACTCCTTCCAAAGCTATTTGCACAGTGTGTAACAGCAGAAAGGCTGATATGCCTCCATGTTTCTGCCTCTGCCAGACCTCTCAAACACTCAAATACATATTTGAACAGACTCAGAGAAAAGTAGAGAAAAAGTCAGGGACACCTTTAAAATATTAGTGCCATTAAGGTGAGACTTTGAGAGAACCAGAGCATATGGATTAATACACCTTTTCTGAAGTAAAAGAAGTGTCTAACTCTTAATTATTGTCATTACTCATTACATGTAATTCACCACCTTTCTGACCAAAGTCAGTAGTTTTCGGAGGGATTCAGAGGGACAGAGCTAAATTTTGTTTCAAAATCATGGACAGTTGGGAGGTATGGCCTCTGCCTTAAACAGATATGCCAGTGTTTGTCCTGCTGTGATACTGTGTGGGGCTTGTAAAGTGATGGTGTAACATTATTTCCTGCTAGAATGGCTGCTTCTCTTATCACAGTCATGTAATGTAATCCCACAACTGTTGGTAAAGTTCCACAGAACAAGTTGTGTGGTATGTCATTCCTATTTTTCCTTTACATTCACTCATTCTGATGCATGATATATTTATTTCAGCACCAACTTGTTGTATATCTACCATGGCTTAGTGGTACTTCATGCAGTGTAGTGTGTACAAGGTCCTGGGTTCGAGACTGACATTGGTGATTTATTTTGCTGCTGAGCAGAACAAGGGCCCTCACAGACTAAGGCACTTTTAAGCAGTTGTAAGTGGGTTTGCGCGGGTTTGTGTGATGCTTAGCAATGCTTAGCAATGCTTAGCTAAGTGCAAACTCGTGCACACTCACACAAACCCACTAACTACTGCTTAATAGTGCTTACTCCTGCTAACCCCTGCGCTCATTTCTTTGAAAGAAAAGAAAATGGGGAGATAGGAAAGTGGTGAAAAAGGGGTACAAAGAGGGAAAGACAGTAGGGAATATAGCTTGGGATGTGCAGGACAGGTGTAGGGAAGGTCCATAGCTGCCCATTTCTTTAACAGCAACAGCTGTGCATATGGAATACATTTGGAGGTAAATATGAAACCTTCAACCCCTGAGAGAGGGGTGAGGACAACAAAGTATGTTGTAATGCCAATTAAATTACATTTTATGTGTCCAGGAGACATGTGTGCAAAATGGGCAGCTATGTATGGGGCATAATTTTTTTGGGGAGCAGATTGCCCTTTTTTTCAAGTGAGAGTGGAATGTGGGGTAGGGGAAGTAGGTATATTTGGGGAGGTAAACAGACAAGACAAACAAGATGCATACAGGGGTGGAATATGACACGTGGTGGGTGAACACCATTGACGGGAAGGGATGTTTGGGAATCACAAGCCCATGAGCCCACAGATGGCAACAGTGGAACTAAGATCCCCACCCATGGGCAGTCGCCACTGCACCTTCACAGCCCAGAGGGTGGCTGTGCTGGAGCTGTGTAGGAGGGGCAGGCTGACCCGGGAGTTGCACCACTCGTGCCTCAAGCTGGCGTAGAGGTTCTGCAACAGAAAGTTCGATCTCTCTATGCACCCCAGCCTGGACCGTTCGAAGGGTGATAGGTGGCCCTCCTCCGCCCATGCTTGCAGGGGATGTGAGCACCATCCCCTGCAGTGCTTCCACCCAAAGGTGGCACAGGGCCAATGGAGGAGGAGGAGGAGGTCCCAGGCTGGGCACCGGACCTGCTGGTGCCAGGTGCCATGGCCAGCTGAGATGGAACAGGTGGGTCCGCTGAGACCGGCCTTCCCATACGAACTATGCTTTGGAGAATTTAATAAACATATGGGTTAGTAACAGTCAACAGCTTTCCAAGTTAGTTATAACAACATGCAGACATATTCCCATTAACCCAACACACCAGAGTTTCAACAGTTGAAAAGCAAGCATAACACATACATATGTAGAACAATAGTGGACATTACAACAGCATGCGGGTTTAATTGATGGCAACAGGCCACCAATATTGTGGTATTTGAACAGGGCACATGCATAGAAATGAATGCAAATATTTATAAACCAATAGGACATATGTCCCAGCAAATGTTTTGAGATTAGACATACCCATTGAGGTGTGGAATTGCATTTTTTATGCACATACAGTAGGGTGGAAATGATAGCTCAATTAACAACTTGTATATCCTTGTAGTTTACACTACATTCCTATTAACTGCAGTTATATGTCCCTTACATGTATTATTACACTATCCAATGTCCTTCTATTGTGCAGTTGGATTTTGTTAGATCATTATATACATGAGCTGTATCTGACATACAAACTGTCCAGGATGCCGATGTTACTGCTACATATTTTGAGAGTTGCTCACACACACTACTGCTGTGATGCAACACTGACAGCTCTACTTTCATATAATTATCTAGATATGTTCAGGTGAAATTATCAGTTATATTTTAACAGCACCCTACATTTCTGGCAGCACACTGACATTTCTGGGGAACACAATACCAAGCTACTCATGTGCCAGATTAACCTGTACATGCTGGGCATGAACCAACAGTTAAGGGCTATAAATATGCATAAAAGCTACTGGCACTCCCTTCCTCCACTTTATATGGGCCTACCAAAGTGTGGGTTAACTAACAGTGCTTAATACAACAGTACTATTTCTAAAATGCAACAGTACAACAACATATCAAAGAAAATCACACAGACACACTCCAGGAATTATACCTTTATTAAAGAATGATTACACCTTTATTTATTGGGTTAAAACACTTTTTTGAAGGCTCTCTCATTTATTTTATATAACAGTACATGCAGAATAATTACTAACCTGCCTGGTGATGCAGCCTTTGCGGCTATCTTCATGGGCTTGCTGATTCATAGCCCGGACACCTGCAGCTGTGAAGTAAATGCAGTGATAATGAGACATACCTATACATAGTATAGACAAGAATAGCAATTCTTAAATACTTATTACAATGGTTACTTACTCAGTACTGGGGCATTTGCCATCCCACGGGCCTCCTGGATCCACTGGTCCAGTTGATCCTCCTTGCGTTCCTTCAGGTCAGAGTAATAGTGCCTGACCTGCTCACCAGTCTGAGGGACGCCAGTGGCAGTGGTGAGATCACGAGCTAGACAGTTCCAGGCCTCCATTTTGTATTGGGTGCCCTGGTACTGGCCCCGCAGGAGTCTTTCCTCATGATTGTGGACAAGGAGCCAAACCATTACTTTGGTCTCCTCAGTGCCCCAAAGTTGCGCTCTAAATTGAGTGCCTTCTCCAACACCGGCCATGCTGACTGCAGAAGGGAGCTACAACCAGTTATGGCAAGTATTCCTGCCTGTGGAGCTTAAATATGCCTCATTTCCCACACTTATTTGTGATTGGCCAGTTTTGAAAAAACTCAGCTGTAGGCACACCTGCTTAGCTGATGTTAGCAATTTTTAATATTCCTTTGATAGATATGTGTCTGTTGAAAGTGCATGGTTATGAAATTCTGTCATGGCTTAGTGGTTATGTAGTGTGACTATAGTGCACCGTATCCCGAGTTTGATCCCTGTCACTGTTTTTTATTTTCCTACTGGCCAGACCTGAATGGTTAAGGTACAGTGAAGGAGGTATAGCTGTGTTTAGCCGACTTTGCTCGACGTTGCTCAGCTTTGCACGACAACATTGCCCGACGTTGCCCGATGTTGTGATGGTTAGCGCGGTGCACAGCTATGCTTAAACATGTTCTGTTTGTGCTAGTTTGCGTGATGCACAGTTCTGCACAAAGACATTGCGCTAGTTAATGCAGTGCTCAGCTATGAGCAATTAAATATAAATATGCTCAGTACTGGTAAAATATGCTTAGCAGTGCTTTACATTGCTTAAAATAATTTACTCATGCATCAGTATGCATAACCATTTCACTTTCCAATATATATATATATATATATATATATATATATATATATATATATATAAAATTCATTCACTACTACATATAACATTTCGATGCTTTTAAATAATACATGTCAGGAAATATTTTTGTATACAGATTTCCAACAGAAAATGAAAAGTGTAGTGGTGGGACTCAAACTGGGAATGCCTCCTCTTTGTGCAAAGGCTCTAACCACTACGCTATTACTATTTAGTTTAATTTGCATATATTTTTCTTATTATCCACTTGGTGTCTAAACTGCTAACTGTAGCTAAGCAATGGGCAAACCCACACAAACACGTGCAAATATGGGCAGCTATATCAGAAATGAAAAAAAAAAAAAAACATTTCTTTTACTGTTTATATTTGTACGGGGTTTACTATATGGGGGAGTTTAGTGTTAGAATGTACACATGTGAGCAGACTCGCTCATGTAACTAGACATTTCCCGAGTTTCAAACTTGCAGGGGCGTGGATTTTTGGACTGATCGGCAGTCTGACACGCCCCCTACACTCGTCCACGCTCCATGTTAGTTTTAGAGTTGAGGCAGCACGCCCTCATTAATATGCATGGCGCGCTGCCGTCTTACTCTTAGACTGGCTCTTCCGTGTAAGACTAATTTAGTCTTACACAGAAGATTAGTGAATCCTGGGGATTGTTTATTAAAATATCTGCTGAAATAGTAGTTATTAAATCAAAAGAAACATTGCTTATTTCCTATGACACTGCAAACTTTAAATTCTTGAAATAGTTTATAAAACTGTCTTTCCCCTGACATACTAATATCATGCCCATTATTTAACACTTTCACATACCAACATATATACATTGTGACACCAGATGAGTACATTTCATTGATTACAGCAGAGGGTCAGAGAAGATGTACCCTCTCATTTTAGAGCCAAATGTTAAAGTAAATTGAGTGATGTGCATGTAATGTGCCAGTAATGCATTCACTTTCATTTTTTTGTATTCTTCTGTGTCCTTAAAATATTATTCTTAACTTTTTCTCTGTACTTTGTTTTCTCTTTTTCCATCTAAGAGGACTTGAGAATTAATGCAATATGTCACTGAACCCATTAATAAAAATGGCAAATACTTAAATACATAAAATGTGCCAGTTAACAACATGGGAATAAGTTTCATTATAAAACAGTATATATATGCTGGTATATAAAGCACTTTGGTTATAGTCAAACTGTATACATAACAAGTGACACAACCTTTTTACAAACTAGTTACAATTTTACTAGTTACCACTGTTCCTGTGGATAAAGTCTCCACAAAGTTGATTTGACACAGTTGTCATTAGTCTCTTTCTGTTGCACAAGTTGATGTTTCAGTGCATTTGTCATTAGTTTTTCTGTTGCACAAGTTCTTTACAAAAAAAAAAAAAAGATGCTTTGTTTCTTATGGTATGAATTGCTTGCATTTGCTGATTATGCACAGGTCTTAAAAGGGGATTTTTTTCCTTTCTAATCTCTATGGATCAGGTCTGTCACTACCTGGAGCAAAATCTTGGCACTCAGCACTCACATGCATGGACGGTACTGGAATAAAGTTGGATGAACATCAAGGCCTTCTTGTCTTTTGATGTTTCTCAGGGTTTCTGAAAAGAAGCAGAATCGGATTTATATTAGTTTTATCTGAAACGGAGTCCCTTTTATGCATCATAAAAAAAATTTGTTGCATTTTCCCAATGATTTATTTGGTATTATGCAGTGACTGCTTATTGCTATTAAAAAACGAACATGATGATTGGAGAGTCCAACCAGAATGCCCGTTGTAAATCAAGCATATACCAATAGAAAAAAGGCTGGCTACTGAAGTACCATTGAGTGTCCAGACTTTCTACTGGTATATGCTGAAGGACAGAGCAAAATATGAGAAAAATTAGGTCCATTCTGCAAAACTAAACAATCAGAAACATACTTGATTTGCCTTGCATTTCTGCATTGTCCCTCAGAAAATCTCAGCAGTTAAAAAAATGCAAAAAAATAGCAAAAGAGAGATTGTCTCTTCTCCATTGCTTCTGCACTGTACTGATGTACGAGTAAGCATTGGAGCATATGTCCCCATTCATATGCACAGTACATTGGTAAAAAGGAAAAATTGAGAGGAACACTACAGCACTGTTATACAAAGATATTATTTAAGAAAAGAACACAATTTCTTTCTTAAATAATGTAATTGTAGAATAGCAATAATCCACTCCTGGGTGTGGGTATATATATCACAGTTTATCTATAGTTGGCTTTGATCAGAAGGGCTAACCAACAGTGGGTAAATCCTGATGTACCCACACCCAGTCATGGATTATTGCTTAAATATAATGCTGACTCCTACCAATTTTTAATGTTTTTTTTTTTCTTTTTGGCTTTACTTTTTCAAACAATAGCCCTTTTTAGGTAATAACATAGGGCCCTATCCATTTGGATCCCATTTACTTGCATTGCTAAATTGATGGACCATTACTAGATCTACTTGTTCAAAAAATGCTAATGCAAATCAACTAAAAAAACATAAAAATCCAAAATCATACAACAGTCAAATGTAGAATGAACGATTTAATTCCTATTAATGTGCATGACACTTCATCAGATTAAAAACAAAATGCTGACAAGACCTTTAAATTCCCCACATCATCCAATCACAACTGACATAGGACATAAAGGAAAATATTTAAAGTGATACCAGAGTAAAAATTGTGCAAAAGGATATAAATGATTTAGTCATAAGAAAAAAAATGATAAATATCAAATTTTAAAAGAGAAATAAAAACGTCAAATATATCTCTGTTAGTTACACCTCATATTTCATCAGCTTTAAGGTGCAAAATACTGGTTAAAGAGGGTCCCTATTAAATTGCTGAACATTTCAAAGTTCAAATGTCATATGGTCAACACCATATGATCAAACTTTGAAAAGTTTGAAGATGAAAGGCAATGGCTCCGTACACATAGAATGGGAAAATGTCCCTTTTCTGCACTGAAGTGCGGGCTTGGAGTTGTTATATTTAAGTAGGGGGGTGTGGGACATTAAGTTAAGTTTTTTTTTTATGTATTTGAGATTTCAAGTTTCACTCATATGTTGTTGAACATATGAGGTTCGAAATTCTGAAGCTTCAAATATATAAACATAGACTAGGTTAAAGATATACGGTAATTTATACATGGAGGCTGAGCATTTAGTGATATCTGCCATTGCACCTCTCTGGACTCCACTAATGCATACCAATTACCTCCTCTGATGTTATGGTCCACCTTTTCCAATGTACAAAAACTAAATTTCTTAAAAGTCTTACATTCTTTTGAATGTCTTGCCAATGTGTTGGTGTAATCCTTCTTTTTCAACACATAAAGGTGCTGGTAAATCCTAATTTTAAGATGTTTTTGTCTTCCCTATATATTATACAGGGCATGATATACATGTGGCCGCATGAATCATTCCACTAGTATTGCAGTCAAAATTAGCATGTAGGGCCAATACCCTAGGGTATTCTTCTTTAAATTGGTTGTCTCATGAATAAACCTACATTGACTGCAACTGCCACATTTTCATGCACTTCTTTGAATATTATTTGCTTGTTAATCTCTGTATCTGAGAGATGAGCAGGAATATTTCAGTAAACAAGCTTAGCAGCTCCCTAGTGGAAGGAATATAGGTTCTGCTTTTAATTCCAATGATCCTAACCTACACACTGTGCTTGATGATGAACATCAACTTCTGCAGGAGGATTTTCAAATGGAGGATTTTATTATGAGGAGATTGGTGAGATTCCAGACAAGACATTCCAGAACTGGTTTGAATTCAACAGATGTCCACTCATCCCCTTAGAGCTCTATATTCCAGCAAAGCAAGAAGTAGCAGAAAAGGAAAGGGAGAAAACGGACATGTTATTACTAACCCAAGATCAACAATGAGGTATTATTTTTATCTGAGTTTGTTGGTTTTAAGATATTTAACTATGCTGATATTATTGTTACAGAACAACACAGTCGTTTATTTTCAAAATGATGTAACTTTATACCTACAACCTGTTTCAGCCTTGTTGACACTATATTACAGTTAATATTTTTATCAGAAAATTAAACTTTTAATTATTACTTAATAATTCATTGGGTTATAATGAGGTAGATTCTTTAAAAAGAGGTACCTACAATCCACCATTGTTGCCTCCTATCGCCCTCTTTGAAATATTATGTGAAGTTGACATTAGGACAATTTGTATTAAGAGGGCTGTGATTGTTTCTGGTAATTTGAGTAAAGAGGATAAGAAGGTGGTAAATAATTTAACACAAGTCGATAATCTTCGTATTATGAAGCAAAACAAAGATGGGAGGAATGGTCATCATGGACAACTTAATATATGTGGCTAAAATGACAAACTTTTCACACAATGGGAATCTTTTTATATATAGTTCTCATAATGACATCAATACTGAATACCAAAAGGTGGATTTAGAACTAGATGAATTATTTTTGGATTTTGAATTCTCCTTGGATGAGATAAATTACTTGAGGGTTAAGAAACTGGTTATTTCATAGATTTTTGGCTTACCAAAGGTACATAAATCTTTGTTAGACCTACCAATGAGGCCTATTTTAGCTTCAAGAGGGTCAAAAACTGAGTTATTAGCAAAATATGTTGATTATAAGCTCAAAACTTTCTTCAATGACAAACCTATGTACTTGTTGATTCTTGGCATCTTTTGAGAACTTTAGGAAATGATGATTACAAAGAGGAGATTCTTTTTGTATGTATTTATGTCAAAGATTTATTCTTAGTTACACCTTATAATGAAGGCATGGAGATATTTAAGACAGCATTAACAATAGGCTCCAAGCTTGATCACAGTTCCATTAAAGTTTTGAATACACTAATGGATTTAGTATTAAAAATAATTTTGTACATTTTGAAGGGGAATTTTTCAGACAGACAACGGTTTAGCCATGGGTGCATCTTCTGCACCTGTTTTTGCCAATAATGTGTTATGGTGGTGGGAGGAGAAGTATACTGACTCCAAATTTATTAATAACATCTATAAATATTTTAGATACCTGGATTGACATATTTGTCTTATGGAAATGTGACAAAGGTAGGTTAGTGAAGTTTTTGAAACATGTTGATTCTACAACATCGTTTTTAGAATTCACACATGAGATAGGTTTTGGTAGTTGTAACTATATGGATGTTGAATTATATAAATAAAAACAAGGTAAACAAGTGTTATAAATCTAAGATTTATAGGAAACCAACATACTTTAACTGTTTTCTCCATTATGATAGCCACCACCCATGTTGGCAAAAGAAAATAATTAGTTAAAACCCAAATGATACATTTGTCACAGTTGATTACTGATAGGACAGTTTTTACAACCACATTGACAAAGTTAAAATTCATGTTTTTACAGAGGAATTACCCTGATGAACTACCTAATGATTTGGAAATTTTTGTATCTAACTACCAACACTCTCAGTATCAACCAGTATTGTGATATCCTAATTCATCTACTAAGGTAAAAAAAAGTTGATGCTAATTAACGTCAACACTACAAAAGGGTTAGCTTATGAACAGTAACACATGTGAAGCCTGTTCTTGAAAAAATAGTGTGTTTGTGGTGTTTGATCTTACTAAAAATTTGGGTGAGATGCTTAAGGTGGTTTTCAAGAGAGGAAACATTTTTAAAAATATTTTTGAAAATAGATAAGAGATTAACAAGAAAAGAATATTCTAAGAATGGTGTGAAAAAATGTGGCAATGTAGGTGTATTAATGAGATGACCAATTTGGTTATAGGGGAATACCCTAGGTATTGACCATAAGCTAATTTTAACTGCAATACTTGGGTAATTTATGTAGCCACATGTCTATCATGCCCTGCATTTTATATAGGCAAGATGGGAAAAAAATCCTTAAAACTAGGATTTACCAGCACCATTATACACTGAAAAATAAGGATTACACCAACGTGTTGGCAAGACATTCAAAAGAGTGTAAGACTTTTAAGAAATGTATTTATTTATTTGTTTTTATTTAATATTTGTTAACCGGGAATGTCTGATTTGGAATGAAGCCAATTTTCAATGGAGGACCAGGGAGAAATGCTCCAGATGCATGTCTTTGTAATGTGGGAGGAAATCGGAACACCCAGAGGAAACCCACACGAACGCAGGGAGGACATGCAGACTCCACACATAAGGTACTCCAGCTGAGAAGAATTATTTTTTGTATTGGAAAAGGTGGACTGTAACATCAGAGGAGGTAATTGGTTTGCAGTAGTGGAGTCTAGGGAGGTGCATTGGCAGATATTATTAAATGCTACTCAGCCTCCAGGTATAAATGACCATATATCTTTAACCAGTATTTTGCACCTTAAAGCCAATAAAATATGAAGTATAACTATTAGTGATATATTTGAATTTTTTTATTTCACATTTTAAATCTGACTATATTTATAAATTAGTTTTTTTATGACTAAATCAAATATTACATCCCTTTGGACAATGTTTACTGTAGTATCACTTTAAATATTTCCCTTTATGTCCTAAGTCAGTTGACATTGGATAATGTGGGGAATTTAAATTTCTTGTCATCATTTTGTTTTTAATCTGATGAAGTTCTATATAAATTAAATAAAAACAAAACATCTGCTTGTTCCAGTTTAACTTCCCTCTTATTCCCATAAGTTGTTTCTGTAACCCATTACTGGGGGCTTATCCTGCTAGTCAGGCTTTCCTGTATGCCCAAAGAACGTTGGTCTTGGAACTAATTCCATGATTTTATAATTTTTGTTTCTTGAAGTGGAAAAACACGCAGAATAGCTTTCCTACCTGTAATAGGTTGTCCTATCTTAGACCGTTAGGGGTCAGTTTACATACCAGTAAAAAATGTATCATATTTCACACAGTGGTTTCCAGTGCCTCTGGAAGTCTATATCACTTTGTCCTGATGCTCTTACATTGTGCAGGTGAACTATAACCCATCTGTAAATAACACATATGCAAACATAATTTTGGATGTCAGTAGTTTCACTTTTTTATGATTTTCTTCTTTGAAACAATTCACATGGACATGTAAAAGGTCAGTTTTGATCAGTGCAATACACTGGTTAACAAAGTAAAATAAAATAAATCTGGAACTCATAATTCTCTTTTTTTCCTGGATAACATAAGAAATAAGTAAAAAATGTCTTTCCTTACAGTACTACTTCTGCCATCCTCTCTTTCTCTAATGTCATTAACCACAACTGCAATAATAACAAACTATCCTCAGCACTCTTTCTAGATCTATCCAAGGCGTTCGACATGGTTGACCACAAAATGCTTATAAATCCATTGAAGGCCTTTTCTTTAAACAACCATGCACTCCAATGGTTTCAATCCTACCTGCAGGGCAGACAACAGGCAGTCCTATGGCAGGACAAGCTATCGTCTTGCCTACCCATCACATTAGGAGTTCCCCAGGGCTCAATACTAGGACCCCTTCTTTTCTCAATCTTTATCAACAACCTTCATTCAGTCATCCCAGATGCTACCTGCATTCAATATGTGGATGACTCCGCCTTGATTTGTTCTGACACCTCACCAGCTACTTTATTCACATTAACCCAAATTACCTACAATACACTGGAAAATGGCTCTCCAATCAACATCTAATCCTAAACCCCAACAAAACTAAGTTGCTCCTCTTCTTCCCCACATGCAGGATCCCCCTGCCAGCCTTCAACATAACTGCTAACAATGGCACTATCATCTCCCCCGAAGCCCAAACTAAACTACTGGGTGTCATAGTTGATAACAACCTGAAGTTTGATGTGCATATCAATCAAGTTATCAAAACCATTAATAAAAAAACTTGGCTCTCTTTACAGAATCAAACCTTTCCTTACCCCACTTGCTAGAACTGCAATTGCCCATTCCCATCTGCTATCAACTCTTCTCTATGCCTCACCTCTATTCTCCAACTTAAACAAAACAGATCTTAATAAACTATCATCCTGCTATAACCACATTGCCAGATTTGCTACTGGCACAGTCTACCGGACACACCACTGCCCCAACCTAAATCGCCTAGGATGGCTTGAACTGCCAAGCCTACTGCAGTTCAACCAGCTAATAGTGGCACATAAAGTCCTTTACCAACCATAAAATACACCTGCACTAAAAAATATTATCAGCCTCTACACCAGCACCTGGCCACTGCGATCATCCACTAGACTCCTAGTTCAAACATACAAATCCAACTACTCAGCTGGGGACTGTCTGTTTGCCAACTCTGTTGGAAAAATATGGAACAGACTCCCAGCTGACTTGACCCTAGAACCCTCACTAACTAAATTCAAAAACAAACTCAAGAAATGCTTCAAAACTCATTGGTTATGTCCTTGCAATAACCCCATCTAGTAACCTCTCTGTTTCTTAGGTGCCTTACCTTCAACTACTTCTAACTTTTTTCTACCACTCCATTTTAGGAAAGGTCAGTTGTATAACTGCTGTTCAGTGTGTCTTAAACCTGAATGTAATGTTATGTCTGTTTAACTTTGAAAATAATGTTATGTTTTGTAAAGTGTTTTATAATAAGTACTATATGTGCTAAATGCTGGTATTGCTTATGACTGTAATCTGCTTGAAACTAGCATTTACTAAATGTTCGATGTGTATTATTATCTTGGAGCTTTTCTCCCCGGGCCTCCGCTGAAAATGGACATGTATCCAGTCAGACTATCCCGGTCAACAAATGTAAAATAAAATAAATAAAATAATAAATAAATAAATTTGGGTTTAATTATGATTTCTTCTATGTACATTTTTTAACTATCCTGACACTTGCCAAGTGGTAACACAATTCATGCACCTTATTTTTTATTATGTTGAATTAAAATAAGAATAAACAAATAAATAATACTCAATTCTAACTTCTCCTGTCTTGTTGGTCTCCCCTCACAATTTTAACCAAGTTTCTTAATTATTAGGCAAGATGTGTTATTGCATTTAAACATCTGTAAGCCTGCTGCTCAAAATTCTGAGCCAAATAGTATCCTCATTTCCATTCATATAGTTACTGTTTGCGCACACACACACACACAGTGAGATAAGAATCCCAACACACTAGATTTTTTTTTACCTTAGATGTATACTCAAAGCACTGTTCTGTGCAAACGTAAGGCACCCAATGTAAAGAGAAAGGATATAAAGATAGGTCCACTTGGACTCCATATTTATCTAAAACTCTCTTCACCATGTTACCTGTTTGCTTCTCCTTTACATCTCCATTTTAAGCCCGGTACTGTGGGAGAGCAAGGTACATTTGTTTAGTACTAGTATTTTTTTTCCTTTACAAACTGATCTACTTTGATTAGCCAGACTTTTTTTCCTCTGTGCTTTTCTCTTACTGACACAAATAATGGAAATCTAATTATCTGTCTGATTTTATTTAGGTGACAGTAACTAAAAAATCAAATTGCCTCATATAATTATCAAATCTCACTTAGTACCTCTTAATGACTCACCAGTTTGTCCTGCAGCAATCAGACCTTTTCTTGCCTACAAAGGGAAGAATGAAGCCAAGATACCACCCTCACTTTTCATTGAAATATTCAGAAGTATAGGAAATGACAAAGCTTGCTTAATCATTTTAAATGATCTGTTCAGGCTGAGCATCCCTCTGAGGGACATCCCTTTCTTTTTTGTAACTTACTGATCTGGTCAGGTTTCTGTTTAAGTTCAACTTTCAATGCATGATTTTCTGTTGCATTTTCTTTTACATGCCTGTCTGAATCCTCTGCACTCTCTTGTAACCTACAACATTTCCTTGCCATAGCCTCTAAGGCCTGTTGTAGCTATAAGATACAAAGGAACTCCTGTTGTAGTAGGACTGGAATGATTTTCTTGCATATTTCATTATTTTGTTTTCACAACTTTTTCCCATTCAGTAACATCACAAATGAATGGAAGGAACCTTTGTATAGAGCTGTTATATTGGTTTCCTTTTACCATACATTTTCACTTATATTTTGTTATTCCTGACATTTTCATTTAATAGCTGGCCTGTCTGGGCTAGTATTTTAGATGGTAGGATGCTATTTCTTGGACTCAGATAAAAATCTGCAGGTAATATTATCCTTTTGGAAGGTGATTCAGGAGTTTCCCTTCCCAGTATATTACATTTAGATGTCAATTTACATGTTGCATCAAATGCAATGGAGCTTTTAGCTGTAGATCTTATTTTGGGCCCCCTCTCTATAGACTTCTATAAGTACTTCATGAATCTTAACAAATATCTGTTTCTAGGCTCTGAGAGAGAGAGAGAGAACTCTTCAGGCCTATTCTCAAATTTTAATTACATATTTCTAGACTCGGAGGCAGAGAGAGCTTGTCTAGCTTATTCTTGACTTTTAATAACTGTGGTATTTACTTTCCTATATTAAAACATACAGCTAACGTTTAACAGGATGATACAAAAGAGATTCACATCAAGGCTGGTAAAGCAGCATGATGGACTAGAGCTTCTTCATGTCCAAATAACAATCAGAAATGTCCCATACTACATATTAGCTAACTATAGAACTCCCTCTGTGACACAAGAAAGCCACAGTGCCTATCTACAGGAACTAAAAACCACACAATATTAAACCTAATACCATTTTGTTAAGTGATCTAAACTATCCAGCTATAGACTAGGTAACCTTCACCACCACTAGTGCACAAGCACAGAGATTTCTGAATTTTGTCAATGCAAATGCCCTAGAACAAAGCATTTGGGATTGGGGGTTGGCTTAATGGTAAAGGTGCTTACTTCACATGCACAAAGTACAGAGTTTGATTATCACCTTTGGAGAAATTGGTTAAGCTTAAAATGGGTCATGAGGGCAGCTAGCCTGGTATATACCTATAAACCTATGAACGAACTCTGTTAATACTTACTTTCAGAAACTTTATTGTTCCTTATTCAAACTCTATACATCTTTACTCAAACTCTACTGTTTCATATTCAAATTCTGCAGTTCTTGACTAACATACATTTTACAGTTTTGTTTTAAAGATAACAAAGCCTTGCACTTTAACTGTCTAAAGTAAGCAAACAGAAAAGTTGGACCGTGCCCTTTCAGTATATGGAAGTCTTCTCCAAGTCCAGCTCATATGAGGAGTCAACTTCTTCCAATACCTAACTCTACACATGGATCTTCTGAGGAATTGTATCCCCACCATCTTTTCTTTGCCAACTGCTGGCCTTCACCAATTCTCGATGAAATCTTAATTTTCTACCCGGTAGAAACATAATTTCTGTAAAAGGAAACTCTAGCAGAGAACTACCCTATGAAAAGACTAAGAAATTCATTTTAGTGTAAAAATATAACAAGTGAGGTTCCACAGGGTCAGTCAAATGCTATTAATTTAACATCTGGTGCACAAATTGACAAACTGACTGAATGACTGACATTGATTGACACTAAAGCTACAGAAAATCACAGGTCTGTTTCTGTCCAGTTCAATTTATAGGTTATTGGATATGATCAGATCCGACCTCAGTACATCTCTGAAGCTTCACAGATCCAGGGCTCTGACTGCTCCCTACCCACAATTCCCTTCACTCTGCATTTGTACCTCAGGTATCATTTGACACCTGAAGCATCAAAAGTGCTTTTCAGATGAGGGTTCGTATTCATTCAGTGTATCCTTTTTGGGACAACTGCGTCTGTAAACTCCCCTCTTACTGATAGATTATTCTGTCCAGTTCTTTATTACAATTGCTTGTTCTAAATTGTTAAAAGAAAAGTTCTTAGTTATAGGGATTAGTTTAGGCCTTAGGATAGTGTTTTTTCCTTGTTATAATAGTTGGTAGCTGGATTCCTCACTTTTTTCTTGTGTCTTGTAGGTGTGTGTGTGTGTGTGTGTGTGTGTGTGTGTGTGTGTGTGTGTGTGTGTGTGTGTGTGTGTGTGTGTGTGTGTGTGTGTGTGTGTGTGTGTGCGCGTGTGTGTGTGTGCATGTGTGCGTGTGTGTGTGTGTGTGTGTGTGTGTATATATATCTTACTATAACTAGTTTTTTTGAATTATAGAAACTGTTATTCTCTTTGTTGTACAAAATTTTGGATGGTCAGGGGTTCAGGTAATGTGTTGACTGTGACCACAAAATCCCCCCTCAAGATCCTCACTTTTTTGTGTACTTACTATTTGGGAGCTGCCTGTCTTAACACCATTTGTGATGTTTGTGCATCCTTTGGTACAAGGTCTCTTCAAACTTGAAGAGAAAAATTGATTGTCAAATTCAGACAAGGTCTTCCCTTCCTGCGACTTCATCATCTACTGCCACTTCATCTCTGGCCAAGAAGCAGGACAAAGAACAGGACAAAACTGAGACAAAGGGCAAGGGTAATAAGAATGAGAGGTTGGAGCAGGACAAGAAAAAGAAAGAAAAAAAGACAGATGGAGAAAAAGAAAAGCTGAAAAAATCCAAGATAAGGTCTCTGGATGCCTCTCCTTCAGCCAGCCTTGACCCTGAAGTTTCAAGGAGGTTGGATCTGTCAGTACCTTGGGACTGACCCCCTTCTTCTTGGCTCCATTTTTCTCCAGAACCTATAAGCCTGAGATTACACTCTCCCATCTTAAAGGAGAAGATATTTTCAAGACTATCCTTGGTGGCATCTTCACTTCAGTCATCCAAAAGCCTCACCAAGTAACATGTTAATGAAATGATGCAGAAATTCTTGAGAATGCAAATTTAGCTTGGGGTTCTGTCAGTGCCATCACCCTTGAATGCACCAAGTACTGGTCCAACAATCCCTCCTCTTCTATCTCCAGTGCCAGTCTGCCCATCAGGTCTAGTTGTCATGGATCTGACCTACTCCAGTGTGCTTTTGTCAGAGCCAACAGGCTTGCTACTTCGACTCTGACAGTATCCCTGTCTTTTTCAACTCTGAGACACTTGGATCGTGATGAGTATTGGAGGTGAAGCGTCTGTGCCAGGACTCAAGAGGACAGGACAACTTTGAAGTTATCAGAGCCCTCTCTTCCTCTCAGGCCTTTGGCCCTCGACAGCTTGGATCTGAGGTTGCTCTCGGCACTGACAACCATAAGGATTGGGAGGGTTTCCTTCTACTTTGGGCAGGAGATCCCTCTTGGTTCCGATGATGGCTTCAGTTTTAGAGGCCTTTGAAAGGGTTTTGGCTGTGCCAAGGGGAAAGGTTTTACTGCTCAGCTCCAACCGAATCTCAAGTGGATTTTGCTTCTTCTTCCCATCATTCTATCCAACAGGGGTTGTGATGCCTCACCATTGGCCCAGTAATCAGGGAGCCTCAATCCTCACCACTGGCAGCAGTGGGGGATGTACACACTGGGAGTATGACAAGTACACACACAGTAAAGTGCAATTTCCCTTAAGAGCACACTGAGACCACAGTCTGTCTGGAGCTGGTTTCTTTCTCTTTCTCCAGATCCCCAATAAGGCTCCCCACTGGTACAGCTATAGAGGTGAGATCTCAGCTGAGTGGTCAAGCCAAGACATCCAGCACCATCTCTGTCCAAACAGTGCTTTGTGTCCCTGCCCAAGTAGCTGACACACACACACACACACACACACACACACACACACACACACACACACACACACACACACTCTTTGAGATTTGATTCCTACACACATACACATACACACACACACACACCTGGGAAAGACTGGCGCAGGTTTACTAGCTATGCCCCCTTCTGCCCAGACTATAAGGTAGTTTTGCCTGACACCAGCCACTCCTTATCAGATACTTTAAGGCCCTTAACAAAGGGTGTCCAATCTTACTGTGTAATGTTACTATTAATCTAAATGGTAAATTGACCAAGAGCAAGGTTATTAGGAGTGGCACACAGTGTCACCAAATAAATATGCAACTACCCCCAGAACTTAAATATGTCTCACAGATATCAGCCACAATGATAGGTTTAAATATATTTAATAATAAATAATAAAAGAACAAGAATATACTCAGTAAAGAAATACAGTTACATCAAAATTCAAATTCACAGGAAATATTTAAAACAACATTGTAGGACAGCCTCAAATAAATAAAGAAACACATCTAAATTAAGCTCAATTCTATTCCTGACTATATCTTAACTAACCTTCAGTCCTCTCTAAAAAAACAACTTTCCTCTTGCTACAACAAAATCGCCAAGTTCGCTAACAGCCATAGATCCACCACCCACCACTGTTCCTCTCTCCAAAAACTTAACTGGCTGGAACTATCCAATCATCTCAGCTATTCTCAGCTAACTCTTGCCCACTAGCTCATTTTCAACCCCTCTCTCTGTCCCTCCCTGTCTGCTGCCTTTAAGATGCACCTACCTGATAGAGTTCTAAGGTCCAACAATCAAAACCTATTAGAAGTGCATAAACCAACTCGTCCCCCAGGCAAAAACCTATTATCCTACAACCTAGCACGGCTTTGGAACTCACTACCTCCATCCATTCGCACCACCTCTAACCATTGTATGTTTAAAAAATCTCTTCACGTACATCTAATGTCCCAATGGGAATGCTCTTGCTCCCACCCATCATAACTATAAATGGCATTTTCTATCTTCCTTTATCTCTCATGCTCTCCAGCAACCTTTCCTTATTATATCCCATAACTCACATTATTTTTCCCTGGTATCTGCAAAGAATATATTTGACTGCACCTTCTAAAACTCATGCTTCTTACAAAATAACTTCTATGTATCCTATGCAATATTACTTTTTACAGACTATAACACCTCCAAGTTTCATCACTAATCATTATTGTTCTAAATGTTTCCAGAACTTTGAAACTAAATGCTTGTATCTTTTACATTGTATAATTACTGTATCTGTATATTAGTACTGTATGTTTTATATTGCATAATTATCAGTAGTAATCTATTGTATGTACCTAGCTGTATGTTTGTTTGTCTCTGGAGCTTTTCTCCCCAGGACTCCATTGAAAACGGGTTCTTTTTGGCCCAATGGACTATCCTGGTTAACCAACTGCAATAAATAAATAAATAAAATAAATCTAAAAGAAATTACTGTACCCTAGTTAACTTACTATTACAGCAAGGCAAGTGTGGTGAATGGATCTTCTAGCTGATGTTGTTGGGTCCAAGTCAGAATACAGAATACTCTGTCTCTCTCAGAGAGTTCTTAAATTAATATCAAATGTTACTGCTGGATTAGTTTACAGGATGACATCACTTCTTGTTATCTGACTTTAGTTCACAATCTAACCCCCCCCCCATTGCTAGAAACTGCCAGCATTTAGCATCTCCCTGTGAAAATACATAGCCCTCAGATGTTTTGTCAAATGGTGGGAGGCGTAAAATAATTTGCATTCCTCCATTCCTCCACATTTAAAGGCAATACAAAAAACTTCTCTAGTATAGACATTCTGTCTCCTGTTGACTGAATCTGAAAGATGACATCCTTTTATTACGTGGTTTTAAAGTAATTTAAGTTTTCAGCTATTCTTCTAAAGTTAACTTCAGTGTTTCAGTTTCCATTGTTGTTAAAATATATACATCAAAACAGTTACAATAGTGTATAAACATTTATGCTCAGTACTTTACAAAATATCTCTTCAGCCCATGTCTGTACAATATGATATACAGTTCTAATACATCTGTAACACAAAGCATCTTACATGAGCATGTTGACATTCACAAATGACACATAACCACTTACAAAATCCCAGATAGCCAGGCTGGCAGTCTCTCTTTCTGTCACACTTCTATATAAATCATCTTAATATTCACAAATGACATATAATTATTTACAAAATTCCAGCTAGCGGGGCTGGCAGTATTTCCCTTCATCACAGGAGTAGTCAGCACCACAGGTATCCGAGACAGCTTACCACATGAGTTCCCAGTCTAATTCTGACCCTTCTGACCACCCACCAGCTCAGGTTCATGGGAAACAGATGTGTAAATAGAAGCATATAGATTCATCCCCAGAGTCATTTAGAGAAGACACAGATTTGGATGAAGATGAAGAAGCCTCCAGTTCTCCCTATGACAACATCACCTTCAGTGGGATTCTGGAATTGATGAAAGAACAAGGGGGTGGTCCATAGATGATCCTTCACTGGATGAGGCCTTGTTCTTTTAGAGTCCTTTGGTTCCAGCTCAACTTCATTCTGGGTAGTACCGCCAGTTGATCCCCTGATTGATCTTATGGCTCAACGTGCTTGGAAATACTGTGATGTGGTGGAACCAATCCTGAAGAAACTAGATAGGATTTTGGCCTCACCCACAGACAGGAAGCATTAAAACAAGCGTCCACCAGTAGACATCATGATGGTAGTAGTGGCAACCAAGAAAGATCTATCAGAGGAAAGTTCCTCTGTCCACCCCCAATAGCATGGAGTCTAGAGTGTTGGACAAGTTTTGGAAATGGACATACACTTCAGTGACATTTGTCCTTCAAGCACTGAACTACTTGACTTATGTAACACAATTTCAGAAAGCTTTAACTAAGGAGCTCTCCAAATCTGTCTAAGGTAACCACCTGTGGATGTCCAGAAGACAGTAGACTCCCAGCTCTCCACTCTGCAATCCATATAAAAGTCACCATGCAACTACTGTTGAATCCAGCTGATGGTACCACAAGAGAAGCAAGCACTGGTATTACTATATGCCATCATGCCTGGATGCATCTTTGTGATTTCACGGATAGCTTTAAGATGCCCCTCACTGATGTTCCTATATGCAGGAGGAGTTTGTTTCTGCACCCTTCAAAGGACCTTCTCTAGGTACCAGAGGGGTGACAAGATGATGTGTGTCCACAAATCACATGGTTATTACCACGACGCACCTGGGGACAGATCTAATCATGGCAGAGGGGAAACTCTAATTTATGTTGCCCAAGAGGCAGAGGTGGACTGCAAAAGCAAAGCTTTCCCAGTCATTTTACTGAAAAGCCTTACCAGCACCCTTAAAAAGGTTACCTAATTGCAGCACTCTGGAGGTAGTTGGGGTGCTTATCCATGCAACCACAAGCTTGGCAAGAAATAATAACAGATTCCTAACTGCTAAACATAATTTCCAGAGACTACATATTTCACTTTTGCTTTCCTCAAAAACAAACAAGAAAGTATCTGACATTCCACCCAGTCAGTTGGAAATGGTAGCAACAGAAATTTACAGGGTGCTTGAAAAATTAGTCATCCAACTTGTCCCTGAAGACCAATTAGAGTCCAAAGACTATTCAAGGTTCTTTCTGGTACCCAAAAAAATGGGGGACCTCAGACCCATTCTAGAACGGAGTCATTTAAATAAATTAGTAAAACAAGAAAAATTTTGGATGGCCACGTTACGACCCATATTGTCTTTTCTGAGGAAAGATGATTGGATGTGCTCAGCAGATCTCTGGGATGTCTAATATCATGTAAAGACAGAGAAGCATTTGAGGAGGTTTCTCCATTGCCAGCTGAGTGCCAATCATTTAGAGCACTCAGTCTTACCACAGCCCCAGGGTGTTCACCAAGAAAATGGCAGTGGTTGTAGCTCATCTCTGTCTGCAGGAGATCCAAGTTTAGTGATATCTGCCATTGCACCTCTCTGGACTCCACTAATGCATACCAATTACCTCCTCTGATGTTATGGTCCACCTTTTCCAATGTACAAAAACTAAATTTCTTAAAAGTCTTACATTCTTTTGAATGTCTTGCCAATGTGTTGGTGTAATCCTTCTTTTTCAACACATAAAGGTGCTGGTAAATCCTAATTTTAAGATGTTTTTGTCTTCCCTATATATTATACAGGGCATGATAGACATGTGGCTGCATGAATCATTCCACTAGTATTGCAGTCAAAATTAGCATGTAGGGCCAATACCCTAGGGTATTCTTCTTTAAATTGGTTGTCTCACGAATAAACCTACATTGACTGCAACTGCCACATTTTCATGCCCTTCTTTGAATATTATTTTCTTGTTAATCTCTGTATCTGAGAGATGAGCAGGAATATTTCAGTAAACAAGCTTACCAGCTCCCTAGTGGAAGGAATAGAGGTTCTGCTTTTAATTCCAATGATCCTAACCTACACACTGTGCTTGATGATGAACATCAACTTCTGCAGGAGGATTTTCAAATGGAGGATTTTATTATGAGGAGATTGGTGAGATTCCAGACAAGACATTCCAGAACTGGTTTGAATTCAACAGATGTCCACTCATCCCCTTAGAGCTCTATATTCCAGCAAAGCAAGAAGTAGCAGAAAAGGAAAGGGAGAAAACGGACATGTTATTACTAACCCAAGATCAACAATGAGGTATTATTTTTATCTGAGTTTGTTGGTTTTAAGATATTTAACTATGCTGATATTATTGTTACAGAACAACACAGTCGTTTATTTTCAAAATGATGTAACTTTATACCTACAACCTGTTTCAGCCTTGTTGACACTATATTACAGTTAATATTTTTATCAGAAAATTAAACTTTTAATTATTACTTAATAATTCATTGGGTTATAATGAGGTGGATTCTTTAAAAAGAGGTACCTACAATCCACCATTGTTGCCTCCTATCGCCCTCTTTGAAATATTATGTGAAGTTGACATTAGGACAATTTGTATTAAGAGGGCTGTGATTGTTTCTGGTAATTTGAGTAAAGAGGATAAGAAGGTGGTAAATAATTTAACACAAGTCGATAATCTTCGTATTATGAAGCAAAACAAAGATGGGAGGAATGGTCATCATGGACAACTTAATATATGTGGCTAAAATGACAAACTTTTCACACAATGGGAATCTTTTTATATATAGTTCTCATAATGACATCAATACTGAATACCAAAAGGTGGATTTAGAACTAGATGAATTATTTTTGGATTTTGAATTCTCCTTGGATGAGATAAATTACTTGAGGGTTAAGAAACTGGTTATTTCATAGATTTTTGGCTTACCAAAGGTACATAAATCTTTGTTAGACCTACCAATGAGGCCTATTTTAGCTTCAAGAGGGTCAAAAACTGAGTTATTAGCAAAATATGTTGATTATAAGCTCAAAACTTTCTTCAATGACAAACCTATGTACTTGTTGATTCTTGGCATCTTTTGAGAACTTTAGGAAATGATGATTACAAAGAGGAGATTCTTTTTGTATGTATTTATGTCAAAGATTTATTCTTAGTTACACCTTATAATGAAGGCATGGAGATATTTAAGACAGCATTAACAATAGGCTCCAAGCTTGATCACAGTTCCATTAAAGTTTTGAATACACTAATGGATTTAGTATTAAAAATAATTTTGTACATTTTGAAGGGGAATTTTTCAGACAGACAACCGGTTTAGCCATGGGTGCATCTTCTGCACCTGTTTTTGCCAATAATGTGTTATGGTGGTGGGAGGAGAAGTATACTGACTCCAAATTTATTAATAACATCTATAAATATTTTAGATACCTGGATTGACATATTTGTCTTATGGAAATGTGACAAAGGTAGGTTAGTGAAGTTTTTGAAACATGTTGATTCTACAACATCGTTTTTAGAATTCACACATGAGATAGGTTTTGGTAGTTGTAACTATATGGATGTTGAATTATATAAATAAAAACAAGGTAAACAAGTGTTATAAATCTAAGATTTATAGGAAACCAACATACTTTAACTGTTTTCTCCATTATGATAGCCACCACCCATGTTGGCAAAAGAAAATAATTAGTTAAAACCCAAATGATACATTTGTCACAGTTGATTACTGATAGGACAGTTTTACAACCACATTGACAAAGTTAAAATTCATGTTTTACAGAGGAATTACCCTGATGAACTACCTAATGATTTGGAAATTTTTGTATCTAACTACCAACACTCTCAGTATCAACCAGTATTGTGATATCCTAATTCATCTACTAAGGTAAAAAAAAGTTGATGCTAATTAACGTCAACACTACAAAAGGGTTAGCTTATGAACAGTAACACATGTGAAGCCTGTTCTTGAAAAAATAGTGTGTTTGTGGTGTTTGATCTTACTAAAAATTTGGGTGAGATGCTTAAGGTGGTTTTCAAGAGAGGAAACATTTTTAAAAATATTTTTGAAAATAGATAAGAGATTAACAAGAAAAGAATATTCTAAGAATGGTGTGAAAAAATGTGGCAATGTAGGTGTATTAATGAGATGACCAATTTGGTTATAGGGGAATACCCTAGGGTATTGACCATAAGCTAATTTTAACTGCAATACTTGGGTAATTTATGTAGCCACATGTCTATCATGCCCTGCATTTTATATAGGCAAGATGGGAAAAAAATCCTTAAAACTAGGATTTACCAGCACCATTATACACTGAAAAATAAGGATTACACCAACGTGTTGGCAAGACATTCAAAAGAGTGTAAGACTTTTAAGAAATGTATTTATTTATTTGTTTTTATTTAATATTTGTTAACCGGGAATGTCTGATTTGGAATGAAGCCAATTTTCAATGGAGGACCAGGAGAAATGCTCCAGATGCATGTCTTTGTAATGTGGGAGGAAATCGAACACCCAGAGGAAACCCACACGAACGCAGGGAGGACATGCAGACTCCACACATAAGGTACTCCAGCTGAGAAGAATTATTTTTTGTATTGGAAAAGGTGGACTGTAACATCAGAGGAGGTAATTGGTTTGCAGTAGTGGAGTCTAGGAGGTGCATTGGCAGATATTATTAAATGCTACTCAGCCTCCAGGTATAAATGACCATATATCTTTAACCAGTATTTTGCACCTTAAAGCCAATAAAATATGAAGTATAACTATTAGTGATATATTTGAATTTTTTTATTTCACATTTTAAATCTGACTATATTTATAAATTAGTTTTTTTATGACTAAATCAAATATTACATCCCTTTGGACAATGTTTACTGTAGTATCACTTTAAATATTTCCCTTTATGTCCTAAGTCAGTTGACATTGGATAATGTGGGGAATTTAAATTTCTTGTCATCATTTTGTTTTTAATCTGATGAAGTTCTATATAAATTAAATAAAAACAAAACATCTGCTTGTTCCAGTTTAACTTCCCTCTTATTCCCATAAGTTGTTTCTGTAACCCATTACTGGGGGCTTATCCTGCTAGTCAGGCTTTCCTGTATGCCCAAAGAACGTTGGTCTTGGAACTAATTCCATGATTTTATAATTTTTGTTTCTTGAAGTGGAAAAACACGCAGAATAGCTTTCCTACCTGTAATAGGTTGTCCTATCTTAGACCGTTAGGGGTCAGTTTACATACCAGTAAAAAATGTATCATATTTCACACAGTGGTTTCCAGTGCCTCTGGAAGTCTATATCACTTTGTCCTGATGCTCTTACATTGTGCAGGTGAACTATAACCCATCTGTAAATAACACATATGCAAACATAATTTTGGATGTCAGTAGTTTCACTTTTTTATGATTTTCTTCTTTGAAACAATTCACATGGACATGTAAAGGTCAGTTTTGATCAGTGCCGCACACTGATTAACAAAACAAAATAAAATAAATCTGGAACTCGTACTTCTCTTTTTCCTGCATAACATAAGAAATAAGTAAAAAATGTCTTTCCTTACAGTACTACTTCTGCCATCCTCTCTTTCTCTAATGTCATTAACCACAACTGCAATAATAACAAACTATCCTCAGCACTCTTTCTAGATCTATCCAAGGCGTTCGACATGGTTGACCACAAAATGCTTATAAATCCATTGAAGGCCTTTTCTTTAAACAACCATGCACTCCAATGGTTTCAATCCTACCTGCAGGGCAGACAACAGGCAGTCCTATGGCAGGACAAGCTATCGTCTTGCCTACCCATCACATTAGGAGTTCCCCAGGGCTCAATACTAGGACCCCTTCTTTTCTCAATCTTTATCAACAACCTTCATTCAGTCATCCCAGATGCTACCTGCATTCAATATGTGGATGACTCCGCCTTGATTTGTTCTGACACCTCACCAGCTACTTTATTCACCTTAACCCAAATTACCTACAATACACTGGAAAATGGCTCTCCAATCAACATCTAATCCTAAACCCCAACAAAACTAAGTTGCTCCTCTTCTTCCCCACATGCAGGATCCCCCTGCCAGCCTTCAACATAACTGCTAACAATGGCACTATCATCTCCCCCGAAGCCCAAACTAAACTACTGGGTGTCATAGTTGATAACAACCTGAAGTTTGATGTGCATATCAATCAAGTTATCAAAACCATTAATAAAAAAACTTGGCTCTCTTTACAGAATCAAACCTTTCCTTACCCCACTTGCTAGAACTGCAATTGCCCATTCCCATCTGCTATCAACTCTTCTCTATGCCTCACCTCTATTCTCCAACTTAAACAAAACAGATCTTAATAAACTATCATCCTGCTATAACCACATTGTCAGATTTGCTACTGGCACAGTCTGCGGACACACCACTGTCACAACCTAAATCGCCTAGGATAGCTTGAACTACCAAGCCTACTGCAGTTTAACCAGCTAATAGTGACACATAAAGTCCTTTACCAACCATAAAATACACCTGCCCTAAAAATATTATCAACCCCTACACCAGCACCCGGCCACTGCGATCATCCACTAGACTCCTAGTTCAAACATACAAATCCGACTACTCAGCTGGGGACACTCTGTTTGCAAACTCTGTTGGAAAAATATGGAGCAGACTCCCAGCTGACTTGACCCGAGAACCCTCACAAACTCAATTCAAAACAAACTCAAGAAATGCTTCAAAACTCATTGGTTATGTCCTTGCAATAACCCCATCTAGTAACCTCTCTGTTTCTTAGGTGCCTTACCTTCAACTACTTCTAACTTTTTCTACCACTCCATTTTAGGAAAGGTCAGTTGTATAACTGCTGTTCAGTGTGTCTTAAACCTGAATGTAATGTTATGTCTGTTTAACTTTGAAAATAATGTTATGTTTTGTAAAGTGTTTTATAATAAGTACTATATGTGCTAAATGCTGGTATTGCTTATGACTGTAATCTGCTTGAAACTAGCATTTACTAAATGTTCGATGTGTATTATTATCTTGGAGCTTTTCTCCCCGGGCCTCCGCTGAAAATGGACATGTATCCAGTCAGACTATCCCGGTCAACAAATGTAAAATAAAATAAATAAAATAATAAATAAATAAATTTGGGTTTAATTATGATTTCTTCTATGTACATTTTTTAACTATCCTGACACTTGCCAAGTGGTAACACAATTCATGCACCTTATTTTTTATTATGTTGAATTAAAATAAGAATAAACAAATAAATAATACTCAATTCTAACTTCTCCTGTCTTGTTGGTCTCCCCTCACAATTTTAACCAAGTTTCTTAATTATTAGGCAAGATGTGTTATTGCATTTAAACATCTGTAAGCCTGCTGCTCAAAATTCTGAGCCAAATAGTATCCTCATTTCCATTCATATAGTTACTGTTTGCCCACACACACACAGTGAGATAAGAATCCCAACACACTAGATTTTTTTTTACCTTAGATGTATACTCAAAGCACTGTTCTGTGCAAACGTAAGGCACCCAATGTAAAGAGAAAGGATATAAAGATAGGTCCACTTGGACTCCATATTTATCTAAAACTCTCTTCACCATGTTACCTGTTTGCTTCTCCTTTACATCTCCATTTTAAGCCCGGTACTGTGGGAGAGCAAGGTACATTTGTTTAGTACTAGTATTTTTTTTCCTTTACAAACTGATCTACTTTGATTAGCCAGACTTTTTTTCCTCTGTGCTTTTCTCTTACTGACACAAATAATGGAAATCTAATTATCTGTCTGATTTTATTTAGGTGACAGTAACTAAAAAATCAAATTGCCTCATATAATTATCAAATCTCACTTAGTACCTCTTAATGACTCACCAGTTTGTCCTGCAGCAATCAGACCTTTTCTTGCCTACAAAGGGAAGAATGAAGCCAAGATACCACCCTCACTTTTCATTGAAATATTCAGAAGTATAGGAAATGACAAAGCTTGCTTAATCATTTTAAATGATCTGTTCAGGCTGAGCATCCCTCTGAGGGACATCCCTTTCTTTTTTGTAACTTACTGATCTGGTCAGGTTTCTGTTTAAGTTCAACTTTCAATGCATGATTTTCTGTTGCATTTTCTTTTACATGCCTGTCTGAATCCTCTGCACTCTCTTGTAACCTACAACATTTCCTTGCCATAGCCTCTAAGGCCTGTTGTAGCTATAAGATACAAAGGAACTCCTGTTGTAGTAGGACTGGAATGATTTTCTTGCATATTTCATTATTTTGTTTTCACAACTTTTTCCCATTCAGTAACATCACAAATGAATGGAAGGAACCTTTGTATAGAGCTGTTATATTGGTTTCCTTTTACCATACATTTTCACTTATATTTTGTTATTCCTGACATTTTCATTTAATAGCTGGCCTGTCTGGGCTAGTATTTTAGATGGTAGGATGCTATTTCTTGGACTCAGATAAAAATCTGCAGATAATATTATCCTTTTGGAAGGTGATTCAGGAGTTTCCCTTCCCAGTATATTACATTTAGATGTCAATTTACATGTTGCCTCAAATGCAAAGGAGCTTTTAGCTGTAGATCTTATTTTGGGCCCCCTCTCTATAGACTTCTATAAGTACTTCATGAATCTTAACAAATGTCTGTTTCTAGGCTCTGAGAGAGAGAGCTTTTCAGGCCTATCCTCAAATTTTAATTACATATTTCTAGACTCGGAGGCAGAGAGAGCTTGTCTAGCTTATTCTTGACTTTTAATAACTGTGGTATTTACTTTCCTATATTAAAACATACAGCTAACGTTTAACAGGATGATACAAAAGAGATTCACATCAAGGCTGGTAAAGCAGCATGATGGACTAGAGCTTCTTCATGTCCAAATAACAATCAGAAATGTCCCATACTACATATTAGCTAACTATAGAACTCCCTCTGTGACACAAGAAAGCCACAGTGCCTATCTACAGGAACTAAAAACCACACAATATTAAACCTAATACCATTTTAAGTGATCTAAACTATCCAGCTATAGACTAGGTAACCTTCACCACCACTAGTGCACAAGCACAGAGATTTCTGAATTTTGTCAATGCAAATGCCCTAGAACAAAGCATTTGGGATTGGGGGTTGGCTTAATGGTAAAGGTGCTTACTTCACATGCACAAAGTACAGAGTTTGATTATCACCTTTGGAGAAATTGGTTAAGCTTAAAATGGGTCATGAGGGCAGCTAGCCTGGTATATACCTATAAACCTATGAACTAACTCTGTTAATACTTACTTTCAGAAACTTTATTGTTCCTTATTCAAACTTTATACATCTTTACTTAAACTCTACTGTTTCATATTCAAATTCTGCAGTTCTTGACTAACATACATTTTACAGTTTTGTTTTAAAGATAACAAAGCCTTGCACTTTAACTGTCTAAAGTAAGCAAACAGAAAAGTAGGACCGTGCCCTTTCAGTATATGGAAGTCTTCTCCAAGTCCAGCTCATATGAGGAGTCAACTTCTTCCAATACCTAACTCTACACATGGATCTTCTGAGGAATTATATCCCCACCATCTTTTCTTTGCCAACTGCTGGCCTTCACCAGTTCTCGATGAAATCTTAATTTTCTACCCGGTAGAAACATAATTTCTGTAAAAGGAAACTCTAGCAGAGAACTACCGTATGAAAAGACTAATAAATTCATTTTAGTGTAAAAATATAACAAGTGAGGTTCCACAGGGTCAGTCAAATGCTATTAATTTAACATCTGGTGCACAAATTGACAAATTGACTGAATGACTGACATTGATTGACACTAAATCTACAGAAAATCACAGGTCTATTTCTGTCCAGTTCAATTTATAGGTTATTGGATATGATCAGATCCGACCTCAGTACATCTCTGAAGCTTCACAGATCCAGGGCTCTGACTGCTGCCTACCCACAATTCCCTTCACTCTGCATTTGTACCTCAGGTATCATTTGACACCTGAAGCATCAAAAGTGCTTTTCAGATGAGGGTTCGTATTCATTCAGTGTATCCTTTTTGGGACAACTGCATCTGTAAACTCCCCTCTTACTGATAGATTATTCTGTCCAGTTCTTTATTACAATTGGTTGTTCTAAATTGTTAAAAGAAAAGTTCTTAGTTATAGGGATTAGTTTAGGCCTTAGGATAGTGTTTTTTTCCTTGTTATAATAGTTGGTAGCTGGATTCCTCACTTTTTTCTTGCGTCTTGTAGGTGTGTGTGTGTGTGTGTGTGTGTGTGTGTGTGTGTGTGTGTGTGCGTGCGTGCGCGTGTGTGTGTGTGTGTGTGTGTGTGTGCATGTGTGCGTGTGTGTGTGTGTATATATATCTTACTATAACTAGTTTTTTTGAATTATAGAAACTGTTATTCTCTTTGTTGTACAAAATTTTGGATGGTCAGGGGTTCAAGTAATGTGTTGACTGTGACCACAAAATCCCCCCTCAAGATCCTCACTTTTTTGTGTACTTACTATTTGGGAGCTGCCTGTCTTAACACCGTTTGTGATGTTTGTGCATCCTTTGGTACCAGATCCCTCCAAACTTGAAGAGAAAAACTGATTGTCAAATTCAGACAAGGTCTTCCCTTCCTGTGATTTCATCATCTACTGCCACTTAATCTCTGTCCAATAAGCAGGACAAAGAACAGGACAAAACTGAGACAAAGGGCAAGGGTAATGAGAATGAGAGGTTGGAGCAGGACAAGAAAAAGAAAGAAAAAAAGACAGATGGAGAAAAAGAAAAGCTGAAAAAATCCAAGATAAGGTCTCTGGATGCCTCTCCTTCAGCCAGCCTTGACCCTGAAGTTTCAAGGAGGTTGGATCTGTCAGTACCTTGGGACTG
The DNA here is from genome assembly GCF_019279795.1 of Protopterus annectens. Lineage (NCBI taxonomy): Eukaryota > Metazoa > Chordata > Ceratodontiformes > Protopteridae > Protopterus > Protopterus annectens. The sequence continues at coordinate 1,356,458,090 of NC_056732.1, read as the reverse complement.
ACCCCCTTCTTCTTGGCTCCATTTTTCTCCAGAACCTATAAGCCTGAGATTACACTCTCCCATCTTAAAGGAGAAGATATTTTCAAGACTATCCTTGGTGGCATCTTCACTTCAGTCATCCAAAAGCCTCACCAAGTAACATGTTAATGAAATGATGCAGAAATTCTTGAGAATGCAAATTTAGCTTGGGGTTCTGTCAGTGCCATCACCCTTGAATGCACCAAGTACTGGTCCAACAATCCCTCCTCTTCTATCTCCAGTGCCAGTCTGCCCATCAGGTCTAGTTGTCATGGATCTGACCTATTCCAGTGTGCTTTTGTCAGAGCCAACAGGCTTGCTACTTCGACTCTGACAGTATCCCTGTCTTTTTCAACTCTGAGACACTTGGATCGGGATGAGTATTGGAGGTGAAGCGTCTGTGCCAGGACTCAAGAGGACAGGACAACTTTGAAGTTATCAGAGCCCTCTCTTCCTCTCAGGCCTTTGGCCCTCGACAGCTTGGATCTCAGGTTGCTCACGGCACTGACAACCATAGGGATTGAGAGGGTTTCCTTCTACTCTGGGCAGGAGATCCCTCTTGGTTCAGATGATGGCTTCAGTTTTAGAGGCCTTTGAAAGGGTTTTGGCTGTGCCAAGGGGAAAGGTTTTACTGCTCAGCTCCAACCAAATCTCAAGTGGATTTTGCTTCTTCTTCCCATCATTCTATCCAACAGGGGTTGTGATGCCTTGCCATTGTCCCAGTAATCAAGGAGCCTCAATCTTCACCATTGGCAGCAGTGGGGGATGTACACACTGAGAGTATGAGAAGTACACACACAGTAAAGTGCAATTTCCCTTAAGAGCACACTGAGACCACAGTCTGTCTGGGGCTGGTTTCTCTCTCTTTCTCCAGATCCCCAATAAGGCTCCCCACTGGTACAGCTATAGAGTTGAGATCTCAGCTGAGTGGTCAAGCCAAGACATCCAGCACCATCTCTGTCCAAGCAGTGCTTTGTGTCCCTGCCCAAGTAGCTGACACACACACACACACACACACACACACACACACACACACACACACACACACACACACACACTCACTCTTTGAGATTTGATTCCTACACACATACACACACACCCCTGGGAAGGACTGGTGCAGGTTTACTAGCTATGCCCCCTTCTGCCCAGACTATAAGGTAGTTTTGCCTGACACCAGCCACTCCTTATCAACTATTTTAAGGCCCTTAACAAAGTGTGTCCAATCTTACTGTGTAATGTTACTATTAATCTAAATGGTAAATTGACCAAGAGCAAGGCTATTAGGAGTGGCACACAGTGTCACCAAATAAATATGTGAATACCCCCTGAACTTAAATATGTCTCACAGATATCAGCACAATGATAGGTTTAAATATATTTAATAATAAATAGTAAAAGAACAAGAATATACTCAGTAAAGAAACACAGTTACATCAGAATTCAAATTCACAGGAAATATTTAAAACAACATTGTAGGACAGCCTCAAATAAATAAAGAAACATGTCTAAATTAAGCTCAATTCTATTCCTGACTATATCTTAACTAACCTTCAGTCCTCTCTAAAACAACTTTCCTCTTGCTACAACAAAATTAACAGCCATAGATCCACCACCCACCACTGTTCCTCTCTCCAAAAACTTAACTGGCTGGAACTATCCAATCATCTCAGCTATTCTCAGCTAACTCTTGCCCACTAGCTCATTTTCAACCACTCTCTCTGTCCCTCCCTCCAAAAACTTAACTGGCTGGAACTATCCAATCATCTCAGCTATTCTCAGCTAACTCTTGCCCACTAGCTCATTTTCAACCCCTCTCTCTGTCCCTCCCTGTCTGCTGCCTTTAAGATGCACCTACCTGATAGAGTTCTAAGGTCCAACAATCAAAAGCTATTAGAAGTGCATAAACCAACCCAGGCAAAACCTATTATCCTACAACCTACTTTGGAACTCACTACCTCCATCCATTCGCACCACCTCTAACCATTGTATGTTTAAAAAATCTCTTCACGTACATCTAATGTCCCAATGGGAATGCTCTTGCTCCCACCCATCATAACTATAAATGGCATTTTCTATCTTCCTTTATCTCTCATGCTCTCCAGCAACCTTTCCTTATTATATCCCATAACTCACATTATTTTTCCCTGGTATCTGCAAAGAATATATTTGACTGCACCTTCTAAAACTCATGCTTCTTACAAAATAACTTCTATGTATCCTATGCAATATTACTTTTCACAGACTATAACACCTCCAAGTTTCATCACTAATCATTATTGTTCTAAATGTTTCCAGAACTTTGAAACTAAATGCTTGTATCTTTTACATTGTATAATTACTGTATCTGTATATTAGTACTGTATGTTTTATATTGCATAATTATCAGTAGTAATCTATTGTATGTACCTAGCTGTATGTTTGTTTGTCTCTGGAGCTTTTCTCCCCAGGACTCCATTGAAAACGGGTTCTTTTTGGCCCAATGGACTATCCTGGTTAACCAACTGCAATAAATAAATAAATAAAATAAATCTAAAAGAAATTACTGTACCCTAGTTAACTTACTATTACAGCAAGGCAAGTGTGGTGAATGGATCTTCTAGCTGATGTTGTTGGGTCCGAGTCAGAATACAGAATACTCTGTCTCTCTCAGAGAGTCCTTAAATTAATATCAAATGTTACTGCTGGATTAGTTTACAGGATGACATCACTTCTTGTCATCTGACTTTAGTTCCCAAGCTAAACCCCCCCCCATTGCTAGAAACCGCCAGCATTTCGCATCTCCCTGTGAAAATACATAGCCCTCAGATGTTTTGGCAAATGGTGGGAGTCGTAAAATAATTTGCATTCCTCCACATTTAAAGACAATACAAAAAACTTCTCTAGTATAGACATTCTGTCTCCTGTTGACTGAAACTGAAAGATGACATCCTTTTATTACGTGGTTATAAAGTATTTAAGTTTTCAGCTATTCTTCTAAAGTTAACTTCTTGTGTTTCAGTTTCCATTGTTGTTAAAATATATACATCAAAACAGTTACAATAGTATATAAACATTTATGCTCGGTACTTTACAAAATATCTCTTCAGCCCACGTCTGTACAATATGATATACAGTTCTAATACATCTGTAACACAAAGCATCTTACATGAGCATGTTGACATTCACAAATGACACATAACCACTTACAAAACCCCAGATAGCCGGGCTGGCAGTATCTCCTTCTGTCACACTTCAATATAAATCATCTTAATATTCACAAATGACATATAATTATTTACAAAATTCCAGCTAGTGGGGCTGGCAGTATTTCCCTTCGTCACAGGGGTAGTCAGCACCACAGGTATCCGAGACAGCTTACCACATGAGTTCCCAGTCTAATTCTGACCCTTCTGACCACCCACCAGCTCAGGTTCACGGGAAACAGATGTGTAAACAGAAGCATATAGATTCACCCCCAGAGTCATTTAGAGAAGACACAGATTTGGATGAAGATGAAGAAGCCTGCAGTTCTCCCTATGATGACATCACCTTCAGTGGGATTCTGGAATTGATGAAAGAACAAGGGGGTGGTCCATAGATGATCATTCACTGGATGAGACCTTGTTCTTGTAGTCCTTTGGTTCCAGCCCAACTTCATCCTGGGTAGTACCGCCAGTTGATCCCCTGATTGATCTTAAGGCTCAACATGCTTGGAAATACTGTGATGTGGTGGAACCAATCCTGAAGAAACCAGATAGGATTTTGGCCTCACCCACAGACAGGAAGCATTGAAACAAGGGTCCACCAGTAGACATCATGATGGTAGTAGTGGCAACCAAGAAAGATCTATCAGAGGAAAGTTCCTCTGTCCACCCCCAACAGCATGGAGTCTAGAGTGTTGGACAAGTTTTGTAAATGGACATACACTTCAGTGACATTTGTCCTTCAAGCACTGAACTACTTGACTTATGTAACCCAATTTCAGAGAGCTTTAACTAAGGAGCTCTCCAAATCTGTCTAAGGTAACCACCTGTGGATGTCCAGAAGACAGTAGACTCCCAGCTCTCCACTTTGAAATTCATATAAAAGTCACCATGCAACTACTATTGAATCCAGCTGATGGTACCACAAGAGAAGCAAGCACTGGTATTACTATATGCCATCATGCCTGGATGCATCTTTGTGATTTCACGGATAGCTTTAAGATGCCCCTCACTGATGTTCCTACATGCAGGGGGAGTTTGTTTCTGCAACCTTCAAAGGACCTTCTCTAGGTACCAGAGGGGTGACAAGATGATGTGTGTCCACAAATCACAAGGTTATTACCACAACGCACCTGGGGACAGATCTAATCATGGCAGAGGGGAAACTCTAATTTATGTTGCCCAAGAGGCAGAGGTGGACTGCAAAAGCAAGGCTTTCCCAGTCATTTTACTGAAAAGCCTTACCAGCACCCTTAAAATGGTTGCCTAATTGCAGCACTCAGGAGGCAGTTGGGGTGCTTATCCATGCACCCACAAGCTTGGCAAGAAATAATAACAGATTCCTAACTGCTAAACATAATTTCCAGAGACTACTTATTTCACTTTTGCTTTCCCCAAAAACAAACAAGAAAGTATCTCACATTCCACCCAGTCAGTGGGAAATGGCAGCAGCAGAAATTTACAAGGTGCTTGAAAAATGAGTCATCCAACTTGTCTCTGAAGACCAATTAGAGTCCAAAGACTATTCAAGGTTCTTCTTGTTACCCAAAAAAAATGGGGGACCTCAGACCCATTCTAGAACTGAGTCATTTAAATAAATTAGTAAAACAGGAAAAATTCTGGATGGTCACGTTATGGCCCATATTGTCTTTTCTGAAGAAAGATGATTGGATATGCTCAGCAGATCTCTGGGATGCATAATATCATGTAAAGACAGAGAAGCATTTGAGGAGGTTTCTACATTGCCAGCTGAGTGCCAATCATTTAGAGCACTCAGTCTCACCACAGCCCCAGGGTGTTCATCAAGAAAATGGCAGTGGTTGTAGCTCATCTCTGTCTGCAGGAGATCCAAGTTTTCTCATACCTCAATGAGGCTCCTTACTGCTACTTCCAGGCATCTTCTGTCACACCATCTGGACCTTCTGCTCCAGCTAATGCAAAACCTGGGAATCACAATAAATGTACCCAAAAGTCACATGGAACCTTCACAAAAAAAAAAAAAAAACAGAATTCATTGTATGCCACCTGGACTCAGTGCTACAAATTGCCCCAGTCCATAGTATTCTCCCTACAACTGGTAGCTACAGAGGTAGTTCAACATGCTTCACACTTAGCAAGTTTAATTCTAAAACTGTTAGGCCTAATGTTCTCCACAATTCTACTAGTCCCTTTAGCCAAGTTTCACATGAGGGTACTTCAATGGACTGTTTCCATACGGTGGTCTCATAATGTGTATCCTTTACATGTCAAAATCTGCATCACTCAAATCAGCAGAGATCACATAATCTGGTGGATAACATCTCAGTCAGTGATGGAAGGTCAACCCTTCCACATTGATCCAACTTCAGATGTTGTAACCACAGATGCCTTCCTTTTAGGGTTGGGGGCATTTTGAAGGGAGAATGGTCCAATGTTCTTGATCACATCTAGAGGCCAATCTTCATATCACTGTTTTGGAGATAACAGCAGTCCTCCTAGGTTTGCAAGCTTTTCAGGGCATTCTTTTCAAGAGTGTGATTTCCATACAGATGAACAACATGGCAATAATCTGGTATAATAACAAACGGAGAGGAATTTGCTTGTAGCCCCTGTCACAAAAGGAAATACTGCCAGCCCAGTGATCTGGAATTGTGTGAATAATTCTATGTTATTTGTGAATATTAATGATTTATACAGAACTGTATGTTATGTACGGAGCTAAAATTTTACCACAGCATGCCCTGCTGGCTTAGAACAGAAATGTATATAAACTGTTGTGGCTGTGTAAATGTATATATTTTTAATAGTGGCAACTGGAACATAAAAGGTTACCTTGGAAAAAATTCAGAGAAAATACGTTGAAATTAAATTGTTTTATGATTGTGCTATAAAAGTTATCTTTCATTTTCAGTCAACAGGAGACAAGATGTCTATACTAGGGGACTCGCTGTGTTGTTTTGTAAGTGTTTTATTGTTTTATGTCTTCTAGCAGTGGCAAATATCTGAATGCAATGTATTTTCACAGACAGATGTTAAATGTGGATAGTTTCTGACATGGGGGGTTAGCTTAGGAACTGAAAGTCAGGTGACAAAAAGTGATGTCATCCCAGATAACCCAGCAGTAATGGAGGTCCAGGGAGCACCCAAATCTAATAAGCACCACACAGACTAGTAGCAAACCACAAAGTATTTATTGAACAAGTAGAGCAGTCAAATGCTTTTGTCTTGCATCAAGACTTTACCAGAACTGCTGATATCACATAAACCAAACACTATAAAGAATAGTCCAGTAGTCCTGTGATTGAGACCAACCAACAGAATTACAAAATAGACAATTTAAAACAAGCGAATGAACAATGAATGAAAAAAATATTGAAACACAAGATAAAAAAGATAAAATTGTGTGAATATATACATAAACAAAATGATTGAGTAACCAGGTGTGACTCTAGGATAAGGTACAATGTTTATGTAAAAACAGAAATAAGCATTTTTTCATTCATTATTCATTCACTTGTTTTAAATAGTCTATTTTGTAATTCTATTAGTTGGTCTCAATCACATGACTATTGGACTATTCTTTATATTTTCTGGTTTATGTGATATCAGCAGTTCTGATGAAGTCTTAATGCAAGACAAAAGCGCTTGGCTGCTCTACTTGCTCAATAAATACTTTGTGGTTTAAGGAGTGGCCTTAGATCAACTGGTGCCCTAGGCAAAAGGGGTCCATGACTCCCCCACCACACCACCTGGTGCCCCCATCCTGGTCTACCTACACCAAATAAATACTAGAAAAGCACCCCTACTAGATTGGCGCTCTAGGTGGTCACCTAGTTGGCCTATGCCTAAGGCCAGCTGTGTGTGGTTTGCTACTAGCCTGTGCGGTGCCTTATTGGATTTGGGTGCTCCCTGGTCCGACATCAGTTTTTGGTATTTGGTTCTTGGTTTGTTTGTTTGTTGGATTAACCCAGCAGTAATATTTGATTATAATTTAAGAACTCTCTCAGAGAGAGACTGTACATTTTGTATTTTATGTTTGACCAGGAAACATCCACTCACCTGTACTTGCCTTGCTGTAAGTAAATTTTTAGGGCATAATAACTCATTTAGATTCAGATAGGAATACAGTAAAGTGTAGCTTAGATGTTTTCTTTATTTATTTGAGACGGTCCTGCAACATTGTTTTAAATATTTCCTGTGATTTTGAACTCTGATGCAACTGATTACTTATTTAGTATTGTCTTGTTCTTTTATTATTTATTATCAAATATATTTAAACCTTTTAATTGTGGCTGATCTGTTTACAGATATTTAAGCTCTTAGAGTACTTGTATATCTATATGGTGACACTGTACAGGCCACTCCTAAATAGCCTTGCTCTTGGTCAGACTACCATTTGGATTAATAGTAACATTACACAATAGGACCGGGCGCCCTTTGGTTAGGGGCTTATAGCAGCTGGTAAGGTTGGCTGGTGGCAGCTGGATCTACCTTATAGTCTGGGCAGAAGGGGGCATAGCTAGTAAACCTGTGCCAGCCTCTCCCAGGTGTGTGTGTGTGTGTGTGAGCTACTTGGGCAAGGACATGAGGCACTGGTTGGACAGAGATGCTGCTGGAGGTTTTGGCTTGGTCACTCAGCTGAGATCTCAACTCTATAGCTGTGCCACTGGGGAGTCTTCCTGGCGATCTGGAGAAAGAGGGAGAAACCAGCCTCAGACTGACTATGATCTTTATGTGCTGTTAAGAGACATTGCACTTTACTGTGTGTGTACTTGTCATGCTCCCAGTGTGTATGTCCCCCACTGTTGCCATTGGTGAGGATTGAGGCTCCTTGATTACTGGGCCAGTGCAGGGGCATCACATATTAATTGGTTGGCAGAGGTATGATAGCCACATCACTTATTAATTGGCTTGTAGTGGTGTGGATATTGAATTCCTGTAGCCTGTGTACAGTGGTCACTGAGGACGGTGTTTATACTCTCAATCAGCCACAAAGTGAACATTCAGGGTTTCATATCACAATTGTTTTGATTTTTTTTTGCTAGCTTAGTTAGAGAGAGTAGGCAAGCATGTCAGCAGAGTAGTATGACAAGCTGACAAGGAGCCAGTTGGCTGAGATATGCCAGGCTAAAGGACTGGTGCATTCCAACCTGACTAAGGCAGAAATGATTGTAGCCTTGGATGCAGCTGCATTGCAGACCAATCAGGACAATTAGGCTAGCCTTGGAGATGTACAATGCTTAGAAAATAGACAGTTCAACCTTTCCACAGAGGACTTAAAAATCTGTCTGAAATTAAAGGGACTTGAACTGGAGGACAACAGTTTGGAAATAGAAGCAACAGAGAGACTGCAACATCTGGAAGCTGAAGAAAATGAGAGGCAGAGGCAAAATGAAAAGGAGATCCTGACTCTTCACCAGGGTCATAGAGGTAATGGGGAAGGGAGTAACCGAACCCCAGAAGCAACATAGGTCAGTAAATTTCTTTCACAATTTACAGAGGTGGATAATTTTGATAGTTTCATTCATTTATATGAAAGGGTATGTAAACAGTATAATGTTGACCAAGGGCTCTGGGTAAAGCTGTAACTGTTATTTCTAAATTGTCTGATACTGATTGCTTAGATTATAATGCCGTTAAAAATTTCCTTTACAATGTTTTAAGTTAACACCTGAAGCTTATAGGAAAAAGTTTTGTGAGCATAGATGCAAGACGGATGAAAGTGTGTGTGAATATATTGCTGAACTAAGCACTTATTTTCATAGGTGGGTGAGTGGATGTCAGGTCACCACTTTTGAAGGGCTGGCAGACTTTTTGGTGAGGGAACAAGGCCTAAGCACTTTGCCTGAGGACATGAGAATCTGGTTAACTGATAGGCAATGCAATGCTGCAGATGAGTTGGGAAAGAAGGGAGACCTATACCTAGCAAGCAGAGCATCACTGCACAGGAAAGGGATACCCAGTGCTGCTCATGGGTCTAAGGGAACCCATGTGGGCAGCCTAAACAGAGTCTGCCAGTCACAGGGGAAGCCACTAGTCCAGATACACAGCCAGGACCAAAGATTAAATGTTTTAAATGCAACCAGTGGGGCCATGTAACATATAGATAACTTGCAAGTACCAAAAGACCAGTAAAAACTTGGAACAGGCTCCACGAAGTATGAAAGTCCACTTTATTCACCACTGTTGTAACACGGCAAATCAACGATAAAAAAGTACATAGGTAAAAAACATAAATATACTAAGCGCTTTCACCCCTCCGTTTGTAGGGCATCTTCAGAGTACAAAACTATTCCATTATGCTGCAGTTTAAATAGTTGCCAATTGCTCTAATTGCTCTAATCAACATACCTAATTTGTAAAAAATGATAGATTAATTAAGTAAATAAATATATAGAGTCTTCACTTTAGTAATTGTATCTGTCACACAAACCTTACACATTAAAACCTATCTATAAACTTTATAATAATACAATTCCCTAAAAAGTATGCATATATACACAAGTGTGTATATATATATACATATATATAACAAAATGTAATGCTGATTAAATAAATACAAAAATAGACATATATGTGTGAATATATATATATATGTAAATGTATTTGGTAAATTGTTTAAAAAAAAAAAAAAAACTTTTAAACCTGTATGTATGTATAGATAAATAAAATTTACACAATAAAAATAAAAAATCATGAAAAATTGTGATAAATTGTGTATAAAATTTAAATATAAAAAATTGAAATATGTATTATAGTTCGGACTTAACATATATGTAAATAATTAATAAATATTATATATTAATAAGTGTATATGTATATATATAAAATAGATGTATAATGAATGTGTATTGTCTAATTCTGTCACTATACCTTAAACACTTATAAAACATTTATAGCTGTGTACATGAGTTGTTCTGTGTACATAATCTACTATTTGTATGTAGGGAAATACACTTGATGCATTGAGTTATATGCAAAGAGATCTCCATTTTAAAATACTTGAAATAGAGATAGAACCGTTCAGACCAGGTGTTGTGTCTGCATTTAACCTAAGTTGCCACAAACACTCTTTAGTCAATAATAAATTATCAAGGTCACCTCCTTTTTCGTACTGATTAGGAATACGGTCTATAACAAAAAATACAAATCTCTTGAATTGCTCACATTTGATACTATGGACATATAGAGCATTAGTTGTCCTTTTATTTCTAATGTCCCTGTTGTGTTCTAATATTCGATCTTAGCCTTCTATTTGTTTTTCCCACATAATAGGCTGCACAGGAAATACATGCTGCTAAATAGATGACTCTTTTAGTATTACAATTGACATAACCGGGACATTGAATTGACCTATCGTATCCCTGAATCATAGTGTAAGGACCATCATTAATGAATTTGCAACTTCTGCATAACCCACATTTACTCATTTTCGATATACAGAATGATTTGGTGTGTTCACTACCTTCAATAATTCCTTTTAAATTTTTTCCTCTACTGTAGGTAATCTTAGGGTTACCACCTATGGTTTCTATAAATTCAAGGTTGTTAGAAAAAACACATGACCAAGTATCTTGTAATACCCTTATTATGGTGTTAGATGCTTGATTGTATGGTAAAATAAATCTGTCATTATACCCAACCACTTTGTAGCTTTGTTACTATTATTGTCTTTCGGTAACCCATGTTTAATGATAGGTTTGAAAATATTCTTTTTTTTGTTCACCATTTCATCTTTAATTCTGTTAATGAAATCCAAGGGATAACCCCTATCAATGAACATCTCTTCTATAGTTTTTATTTCCTTTGCAAAATTTATGTCCTCACTGATGATACGTGATAACCTTATCATTTGGCCTTTCACCAAATTCTTTTTCTGAAATTGTGGATGACAACTGGTATAGTGTAGATATGAATTGGAGTATGTTTCTTTACGATAAATGTTAGATTCAACTGTGTTATCCTTAAGGTATAACCTTATGTCTAAATAATCACAAATCTCATCGTGTATCTTTATTGTGAATCTCAAAAAACTTGTTGAAGTGTTGAGGTAGTTCATAAAATCTGTAATTTCATTCTTTGTCCCTTTCCAAAACACCAGTATATCATCTAGGTACCTCACATAGAACAATATCTTTGTCCAAAATATAGATGGAAAAACTATATCCTTCTCCCACTGTGCCAAAACTAGATTTGCATAAATGGGGGCACATCTGGCCCCCATTGCTTGCTAAATAAATGAGCTGTAAAATCACCCTCCATATAGAAGTAGTTGTTATTGAGCACCATTTCAATCATGTCTATAAAAAGTCTTTTCTTCACTGTATGTTGCTTACTGTAGTTGTGAATAAGTTTCTCAAACATGTCCAACCCTTCCTTGTGGGGGATCACTGAAAATAAATCTTTTACATCTACTGTTATCATTAAAAAATCATCTTTGAAACCAAGGTTATTAAATTCTCTTAACTTATCCAAACAGTCCCAAGAATCCTTAATAATGTGTGGAAACTGTTCCAATAGAATCTTGCAATGATAATCAACATATTTAGCTATAGGTTCCAATTTAGAACCCTTAGCTGAAACTATGGGTCTGAGTGGTGGGTCTATAATGCTTTTATGTGTTTTCGGTATCCCAAAAATAGATGGTACTACTGGATGTTCTACTAATAAGTACTCGTATTCACTTTTTTCTATTATTCCTTCCATCCAGTATTTGTAGAGTAACCAATCTATTTTGGTGTATGCCTTGTACATGTCAAATTTGTTTACTTTCTCATACGTTTGTCCTTTATCTAACATAGTTGACATCTTCATAATGTAATCGACTTTGTTCATTATAATCACCCCACCCCCTTTATTGGGCTTCATAACCCTGTATTTGTTTTCTTTGGTTAATTCCTTCAAACAAAATCTTTCATTGCTTGTAAGGTTGTCTTGACAGAATTGTGATGACTTCATTGTTCTACGGAACTGTGTTGCATATAAATTCTCAAATAAATGAATAGTGGGGTTGTGGGGTGGTATGAATGTACTTCCCCTTTTTAAAGTTAGTGTCCCAACCTCTATATTTACCCCATTCTTCTGGTTTGCAAAATACAGTTTAAGGTTCAATAATCTGGTGTATAGTTTAAGGTTAACTAATAACTTTGCTATATCTAGTTTGTAACATGGAACAAAAGTAAATGGAACAAAATGTAACATATAGATGTCCACAGAGGCAAGGTGGGGAACAAAAGTTGGGAGAGCCAGTAAGTGGGAATGACAAAATGCCAACAGTAAGTTGTCTCGAGACAACAAGGGTACCAAACTACCACAAGAGGTTATATCCTATCTTAGTAAATGGGAAAGAGGCCAATGTTAAGAGAGATACAGCCTCTGACCTAACCTAAATATTGTGAGGTCTGCTATGGTTAAAGAGAAGCACTACTTGCTTGGGCAGACTACTCCAGTCAGAGCTTTAGGAGGGACCATTCCAAATACCTTTGGCTAGGGTTCACATTGACTGGGAGGGTGGAAAAGGAAGCAAGCAAGTAGGTGTGTTTGAGGATATCCCTGCAGATGTCCTGATAGGGAATGATTTTGATAATTCAGTACCCTGTGTGCATGCAGTCACATGCAGTCAGGCTTGGAGATGAGCATGTGGGTCTGGTAACTCGGGGGGCAGACAGACTGCACACTTGCAGCCAGGAGTAGTGAGGTGTTTACTTCATGGAGAGAGCTACCCAGTTGCAGTGAGACTGAAGGTGAGCTGTGCTTGTGGGTATTGATGTTCCCTTGGACAGAGTGACTGCAAGGGCAGAGGTGAGTAGTACTACCCGGTCTGACAGTGATGCACTGCTGTCAGAGGATACCAGACTTCTTGTTGAAGGGGAGCTGGGAAAGGTTACAAAGAGAGAGCTGAGACAGGCTCAGCTCTCAGACCCTACATTACAAGGCCTGAGGGAGGTAGCTAATGAGGCACCTGATTCTCAAGGAAAAGGGGAATCTGTATACTAGGACAAAGGGGTTACTATATAGAGAGTGGACCCCTGAGGGAAGGCTAGAGGGTGAGAGAATACAGCAGTTGGTAGTGCCCAGAGCCTAACTTCTGGCACTCTTAGTCATAGCCCATGATATTCCCTTTGCAGGTCATATGGGCATAAAGTGTACAAAGAGGCATATTATGCAGAACTTTTATTGGCCTGGGATTTCCAGAGATATAACAAGGTAGTGCAGGATCTTTGAGCAGTGCCAAAAGATATGCAAGCCAGGAGACAAGGTGAAAGCTCCTTTGATGCCTTTGCTGTGATTGAGGAGCCATTTCAGAGGGTAGCTATGGATATTGTGGGGCTTCTGAGTACCTCAAGTTCCACAGGGAAAAAGTACATCCTAGTGATAGTAGATTATGCTACCAGATACCATGAGGTGGTGGCACTGTCCTCCATTGAGGCAGAACAAGTGGCAAATGCTTTGTTAGAGATTTTCAGCAGGGTAGGTTTCCCAAACGAAATAGTGACTGACAGAGGTGCCAATTTCATGTCAGATCTGCTGGCTTGTCTGTGGAAGCACTGTGGAGTGAAGCACCTAAAGACCAACCCCTACCACTCCCAGACTAATGGTCTTGTTGAGAGGTTAAACTCTACACTCAACATGATGCTGCAGGCATTTGCAGACCAGTTCAAGAGGGAGTGGGAAAAATACTTGCCCCATCTGTTGTTTGCTTACAGAGAGGTTTCTCAGGAATCCACAGGTTTTTCACCCTTTGAGTTGCTATATGGGTATAGGGTGAGGCAAAATCTAGATTTTATTCGAGATGTGTTGAGGGTGAATGTGAATCCCACAACGAGTCTGTTGTGGCATATGTCCTAAACCTCAGGACAAGGATCAGGGAACTCATGGGCTTGGCCGAAGAGAACTGTCAGAAGCTCAACAGCAGGAAAAAGGTCTGGTATGATAGGAATTCTTGAGCTAGAGAGTATGCTGTAGGGCAGCAGGTTATGTTTCTCATTCTTTGCAGGCAGCTTGGGAGGGACCCTACAAAGTGGTAAGGAAGGTCACTGATGTTAACTACATGGTAGAACTGCTAGGCAGGAGGCAGGGGCATAAATTGTACCATGTTAACATATTGAAACCTTACCATGATAGGGAGAGGTCCTTGTGCTGAGTATTTGCAGTGGATGGCAGGAGGAGTCTGAAAGGGATCTGGTGATTGATCTCCTCAGTGAGTCTTGGACTGACACCTTGGTAGAAGGGATAGCAATGTCCCAGCAACTATCCCCTACCCAAGTTCGAGAAATCTGAGCATTGTTATAGGAGTTTGGGGACATGTTTACTGGGAATCCAGGGTGCACCTACCTGGTGCAACACCATGTGGATACAGGACCCCAAAGGCCCATTAAGCAGACCCCTTATAGAGTGCCTAAGAAGGTCAAACAGATTGTGAGGGAGGACATACAGGAAATGTTGGAACTAGGGCTAATTCAGGAGTCCAGCAGTCCCTGGGCCTCCCCGGTGGTGCTGGTACCAAAGAAGGCTGGCAGCACCAGGTCATGTGTGGACTACGGGTCAGAAATTAAATAGTCACACAGAGTCAGATGCTTACCCTATGCCTAGGACAGATGAAGCCCTAGAGCAGCTGGGTGGGGCTACGTATCTTACCACTACTGATATTACCAAGGGTTACTGGCAGGTGCCCTTGACTCCCAGCACTAGAGACAGGTCAGTCTTTGTGACTCCTTTCGGGTTGTAGGAGTTCATGAAGATGCCTTTTGGGATGAAAAATGCCCTAGCGACTTTCCAGAGGCTGGTAGATTGTATCCTAGCAGGAGATTTTGCCTTTGCTTACCTAGATGATATTGCCATCTACAGCCATTCCTGGCAAGAGCACCTACAGCATGTCAGGGAGGTGCTGGGCAGACTACAGAGGGCACGGTTGACCATTAAGCCCATTATGTGTCAGGTGGCTATGGCAGAGGTCTGCAACCTGGGACATAGAGTGGAGGTGGTAAGATCAGACCAGAACCTGACAAAGTGGAAACCATTCAGGCATGGCCTGCCCTGCCCCGTTACCAAAAAGCAGGTGAGGGAATTCTTAGGGATAGAATGGTACTACAGAAAGCTTGTCCCCAATTATAGTACCATAGCTGCTCCCCTCACAGACCTGACAAGGAACAAACAGTCAGATAAGGTAGTGTAGACCAGAGCATGTGAGTAGGCATTCCAGAAGCTTAAAGGAGCTTTGGAAGGATGCCCTGTGTTAGCCAATCCAGATAATAGCAAAGAAGTTGTTGTGCAGGTGGATGCTTCAAACCATGGGGTGGAGGCTGTGCTCAGCCAGGTCTCCTCAGAGGGAGGAGAGCACCCAGTGGTATATCTCAGTTGTAGGCTCCAACCCAGAGAGGAATGTTATGCAGCTTTAGAAAAGGAATATCCAGCCATAGTGTGGGCACTGCAGAAACTTCACCCTTATCTGTATGGAAGGAAATTCACTGTAGTTACAGACCACAATTAATTAACATGGCTACATCGAGCTAGCCAGGAAAATGCCACGTTACTAAGGTGGATTCTAGGGTTGCAGGCATATGATATGACAGTGTAGCACCACAGTGGGGTTAGCAATGCCAATGCAGATGGACTCTCAAGACAGGGAATGGGGTGAGGTATTCCCAGATAGTCAACACTCTCAAGCAACATTTCTCAAGGGTCACTTCAAAAACTAGTTTGAGTTTTCAGGGAGGAAGAAATGTCACAAAAGGAAATGCTGCCAGTGCAGCTATCTGGAATTTTGTAAATAATTCTATATCATTTGTGAATATTGATATGATTTATACAGAACTGTATGTTATGTACTGAGCTAAAATGTAACCACAGCATTACCTGCAGGCTTAAAACAGAAATGTATATGAACTATTGTGGCTGTGTAAATGTACATATTTTTAATAGTGGCAACTGGAACATAAAAGGTTACCTTGGAAAAAATTCAGAGAAAATAAGTTGAAATTAAATTAAATGGTTTTATGATTGTGCTATAAATTTTATCTTTCAGTTTCAGTCAACAGGAGACAGAATGTGTACACTAGGGGACTCTCTGTGTTGTTTTGTAAGTGTTTTATTGTTTTATGTCTTCCAGTAGTTACAAAGGTCTGAATGCTATGTTATTTCACAGAGAGATGTTAAATGTGGGTAGTTTCTTACACTGGGGGGTTTAGCTTGGGAACTAAAAGTCAGGTGACAAAAAGTGATGTCATCCAAGCTAACCCAGAACTAATATTTGATATTAATTTAAGAACTCTCTCAGAGAAAGACTGTGCATTTTGTATTTTGTCTTTGACCAGGAAACATCTACTCACCTGCACTTGCCTTGCTGTAAGTAAGTTTGTAGGGCATAGTAACTCTTTTAGATTCAGATAGGAGTATAGTAAAGTGTAGCTTAGATGTTTTCTTTATTTATTTGAGACTGTCCTGCAATGTTGTTTTAAATATTTCCTGTGAGTTTGAAATCTGATGTAACTGATTACTTATTTAGTATTGTCTTGTTCTTTTATGGTTTATTATTAAATATATCGAAACATTTTAATTTCAGCTGGTCTGTTTACAGATATTTAAGCTCTTAGAATACTTGCATATGTATTTGGTGACACTGTACAGGCCACTCCTAAATAGCCTTGCTCTTTGTCAGACTACCATTTGGATTAATATTAACATTACACTGTAGGACTGGATACCCTTTGGTAAGGGCTTTACAGTAGCTGATAAGGGTGGCTGTTGGCAGCTGGAACTACCTTATAGTCTAGACAGAAGGGGCATAGCTAGTAAACCTGATCCAGCCTTTCCCAGGTGTGTGTGTGTGCATTAATCAAACCTCAAAGTGTGTGTGTGTCAGTTACCTGGGCAGGACACGAGGCACTGGTTGGTCATATAGGGTGCTGGAGGTTTTTGCTTGGCTACTCTTCTGAGATCTCAACTCTATAGCTGTGCCTGAGGGGAGTCTTATTGGGGATCTGGAAAAAGAGGGTGCAACCAGCCCCAGACTGATTGTGATCTCTGTGTGCACTTTACTGTGTGTGTACTTGTCATCCTCCCAGTTCGAACAATCCCTACTGTTGCCAGTGGTGAGGATTGAGGCTCCTTGATTACTGGGCCAGTATAGGGACGTCACACCCCCTTTGTCAGGAAGCCATGAGAGTATGGTAATATCTTACGTCTATGCACACATTTCTGATAGCAAAGCACATCCCAGATATCTCTAATGTGTTAGTGGACAAACTGAACAGAACTATCTTATTGCCTCATGAGAGATCTCACAATACAACAATGACAACTTTGATTTTCATCATTGGGGCCAACCTTGCTGTGACCTTTTTGCGTCCTACCCCCAAAGCAGTTTCAAATGTTAGTCTTTCAAGATGGTTATTAGATTGTATTTCTTTTGTATACATGAAAAAGGGCTTACCCCTATATGGGAAACACAAAGATCATTCCACAAGAGCACTAGCCACTTCTATGCTTTCATGAAAATACTTCCTATTAATGATATTTGTGCTGCTGCAACCTGTTAAACAGTTCACACCTGTGTGTATAATTATAAATTGTATGTACAATCTAGATAACATTCCTCTTTTGGTTCCACTAGTCTCAGGAATGTCCTTCCTTGATACCACCCAGGTAAAAATGGTTTTGGAATCTGTCCCATACATTGAATTAGATGAAAATAGACAACATTTAATGTGAAAGTATAACAATAGATCTGTGTTGTCAGTTCAACCTCCCTCCTGCTCCCTTCCAAATTCGCATTTCTTGTTGGCTTCTGGTGTCCGGATGGAGCTCATGTGGACCCTGTCTGTGATCAGTCCTATCTGACTGTGATCCCCCAGTAGAGATGTTTTCATTAGGTTAATAAACAACCTTTATTAAACGTGATTATACCTCTAAATGCCTATCTGGTAGGGGCAAACTCAATCTGTGGTACAAGGGTAAAGTGCAGGGAATTATGGGTAGGGGAGGAGTCACACACAGCTTTGGATCCATGAAGCTTCAGAGATGGTGCCAAGGTCAGATCTGATCAGATGAATTTGTAGATTTTTTTAAACTGGACATATATCTAACAACTAATACCTTGAACTGGATGAAAATCAGACAACACAGCTCCATCATTATGCTTAAGTACAGAACTTTCATTTTTTATATATTTTTAGGATTACAAAGTAACACTCATCTCTAAGGGCTACAGCCAATAGTGTAAGTCCAGATCATTGTTCTGTTTAAAAGTGAGCTTGGATGTCGTCCTGCCCCTGTTCATGATTACCTTGCATTTTTTCCTAAGGGTGAAAGATATTTTTTCCTGACCTTCAGACAGGCTTCATAACATTAAAACAAACTTCAAAGTAACTATAGTAGGATGAGCATCAAATTGTGAGAAAGTCTGTACCATAAAATGTATCTCATAAATTACATTGCTGTTATTTTACACTAGGGATAAACCACACTGCATGGTAGTTTTACAAAATAAAATAGAGTAAATAAAAGCTGACACACATGCGTTGTATCAGTGCTGTTAATGTCTGAACATAATTTAACATTATTAAATCAGCATTCTTTGCAATATTAAAATAAATATTTTCAAACAAATAATATAGTATTATGCATATTGAATTTGATGAGATTTTATCCAAATCATACATTAAACTACATGAAAAATCATAAAAGAAAATAAAACTGATATTGATATAGCAGATCAAGGGTGTAAACAGGCATACTCTTTGTACCCCCATAGCATCACTTAGGAACATTGTTACTTTTCAGGTTATGATATGTCTACAGTTCTGTAAGTTACTCCCCCAAACAACAGGCACATATTTAGCAAAACAGTATGTTTAATAGAGAGAACAGCTGAACATAGTGCATATATTTTTTAATTGCTTGGGAGCAACATACTGAACATATTTGTTAATCTTTCAAAATGGCAAATGGATTAGGGGCAGAAAAAAATAAGAGTCTGTGAGTACAAAATCAAATATTCTAGCTACACCTCTCAGCAGATGGCTCATATAAAACAGTTAACGCCTTAATGTTCATGCTTGTCATCAGGTCTTTGTGGTTCTGCAAAAGTCTGTTGTGATGATTTAATTATGCTCATCTTCCCTTTTAATTTACAAAATATGGGTAACAAAACAGAATGGATATCTTCATGTAGTAAATCAAAGATAAACCGAAAACAAAACAGGATGAACCAAACCACAGCTGGCAGCAGATAAAAAAGAATTCCATTTAATGGTCAGCGCTTTCGCAGCACATCAAGCTGCTTCATCAGACACCCAATAAATGCAACGCCTTACTTTTAAACTAAAAACAACCAATAAAATTATTTGTTCAATTACATGGAGTACTAAATGCAATCCTTGTTTAAAAGACATATACAAAAACTTATCTATAATCAGTTTAAAAATGGTCATCTAGGCAGTAAACATTTAGAAACATAAACATATTGCACATAAATGTGAACAATTTAAAAAATAGTAAAAAGTAATAAAACACTAGTCATCTGGGCAGTCCCCTAGCCTGTAAAATTGGCTTTATAGAAACATCATCATTAATGCCTCTGCCATTGCTAGCTCTCATCCTTATAATCCATTCTAACTCTGCTGACTCTGTTTTATTTCTGATGTCTCCCCCTCTTTCCTTCTTGAGGATTATTTCCATCACCATGAACTTAAATATGTGTGTACAATCATGTGTGGCTACATGTTTGGCTAAGGCATTGGATTCAACACCCCTGGATATATCATACAGATGTTCTCTCATGCGTTCTTTTAACGTACGATTTGTTTTCCCTATGTAGAATGAATAGCATCTTCTACGGTAAGCCAGATAGACAAGGTCAGTTGTATTGCAGTCTGCTGTTAACTTAAATTCCCATACTTTACCAGTGTCTGGGTGAGTAAACTTACTACTGGTGTCTAAATATCCACAGTAATTACATTTTTTACATGGGAAAGTACCCCTCCTGCCACCATCAGTTCTATTTATAAAAGCATCCCTCTGCCCACATAGTAGCCTTTTCAAAGATTTCTTATTCTTGTAAGTATAGCTAGGTCTGTCTCCTACTATAACCCTCACTTTGTTATCTGTACATAATATATCCCAGTATTTCACAAAAATGTCCTTTTTAGTAAAGGATTAAAGTTTATACCCTATTTTAAGGGGGACCTCACTAAAACATTGTTGGATATAAAACTTTTTGTGAGAAAAATTAACTTAGAGATTTTTGCCTCAAGAAACAATATTAAGAAAAATAATAAGACAAACCAAGGTTTGGTAAGGAAGTCTATATTTAATCCACCTTTATACCCGCAATTTAAGAATTTTGAGGTAATACTTGAGAATGAAGTTAGAAAATTACAGGATAAAAATAGATATATGCATAACCTCAGTAGGGAAGACATTGTAGTATTGAATGAGTTAAGAGCTAATCACTAGGTTAGAATTATGAAGCCTGATAAGGGAGGAGGTATAGTGATCATGGGGAATATATATTATGAAGGAAAAATGAATTTAATTCTAAGGGATGAAAGGAAATACACATGTGTTTCTAAGAATGAAGTGAATATGGCATATCAAAGAATAGATATGTCATTACATGATATGCTATATGAAAAAGTGATAGATGATTCTACTTACAAATTTTTATATTTGGCATACCTAAAATTAATAAAGATCCAGTAGATCCACCCCTTAGACCTATAGTTTCTGCGGATAGTTCTAAAACTTTACCATTGGCAAAATATGTGGATTTAAAAACCAAACATATTTGGGTAAACAATAGAACTAGTCTTAAGGATTCCTGGGATTTTTTGAAAGAACTTACTCCTGAAGTGTACCTGGATAATTTATTATTTGTTACAATTGATATAATTGATTTATTTTCAAGTATTCCATATGATAAAGGTATGGAATTGTTCGAGGAATCTATATTTCAGGATAAGGAATTAACTCAAAATGAAAAAATAGCTAGTATTAGTCTGATGGAAATAATATTGAAATATAATTTCTTGGTGTTTAATGGGGATTTTTTTCAGCAAATACAAGGTGTGTCCATGGGGGCAGCATGTGCTCCCACGTATGCTAATATAGTGTTATCTAAATGGGAGGAAAAATATATTTTAAATTCAGATTTTCAGAAATACTGGATATTATATCGTAGATTTTTAGATGACATAGTTATTTTCTGGACTGGTGGACAGGAGAAATTTATTGAATTTATGAATTATTTAAATAATACCACGGACTTTTTGAGATTTACCTACAATATTACTCCTGATCATTTGCAATATTTAGACATGGAGATTTATAAGATAAATAAAGAACTAGAAACTAAAGTTTTTCTTAAAAGTACCTTTTGTAATTCCTTCCTACATTATGATAGTGCCCATCCTTTACACTGTAAAAGGAATATAGTAAAAGGGCAATTTGTGAGAGGCTCTAGAATGACTAGCTCGGATATAGATTTTGTAAAAGAATGTGATTTATTAGAGAAAATGTTTTTAGACAGAGGTTATCCTAAAATGTTTGTTAGTAAAATAAGGGAAGAGGTGGAAAAAGGTAGACTAGAAAGATTTAAACCTATTAAAGGTAGGGGGTATTATAAGAATACTCAAGAGGGAGGAAGTGAAGATGGAAATGTATTTGAGGGGTTTCAAAGAGGCTTAGTGGTAGAATTTAATGCCACTAATCACAAGATGAGGGATATTTTACGGAGGGAATGGGAAAAATTAATATCTCTCACAGATATTGTGGAAATATCTAAAATAACCCCAAAAGTGATATACAAAAATTCCCATAGTATAAGAAAAACGTTGGAAAATAGTAATAACAGGGTTATGAGTGGGTCAAGTATTAATTTAATATCTACAGGCCATAGAAGAATAGGGACTTATAAATGAGGGCGGTGCAATCAGTGTCCCTATATTACTAACGAAGGGGCCATTTACCTTGGGAGTAGAAAGAGATGGATTAGAAGTAAAGGTTTTTATTCTTGTGACACTAAAGGAGTGGTATACCTTGTGATATGTCATAAATGTCAATCATTCTATGTAGGAAAAACGGAAAGAACATTAAGAAAAAGAATATATGAACATATTTATGATATTTCAAAAGCAAAAGACACTAATGCACTTTATAAACATTCCAAAGTTTGTGTAGAATATAGTTTTTATTTTTTTGCATTAGAACAAATTAGACAGGATATTCGAGGGGGTCCCTGGGAGGAAATTTTAGAAAGTAAAGAATTATGGTGGCAAGTTCCCCTAGATGCGGGGAAGAAACCAGGTCTTAATGATTTTTTAACAATTTTGCCATTATTAAAATTAAGAGCTAGCAGAATTTAATAGTAATTATAAATTCTGTCAGCAGAGGGAGCCAGTTACTATTGGATTTTATATGTATTCTTATTTATTCGTATGTATATATTTATATTATTGTTATTAAATGTTTTTAAGTATTTATTTTTTATAATTATATGGAAATATATGAATTTATGTTTTAACAACATTACTGAGTTGATAAGCATCTTATAAGCAATGTAATATATTTAATAGCAAATCATGAATATTTATGAGCCCAGACAGAATGTTTGGTTAGCCCATTTAAATGCTGAGTTAATATTCTATTGGTTAATTGATTTTAATTTGGATATATAAGGGATTAATGTTTTAATTCTTATGTATCTGATGTTGAGGATGAAAACGCGTGTTTCTGCTGTGTTTTAAAAGCGTTAATATCTATTGATATCTGTTGGTGTTTTTGTTTAATAAATCAAGTGGATATTATTCCCTGGGTCTCCTGTTTGGCTCATTGCACTCCTTTCTGGACTTATTGGTGACATTTGAGTGCTTTTCACCTTGTTTTTATTTACAGGCTAGGGGACTACCCAGATGACTACTGTTTTTACTACTTGTTACTATTTTTTAAATTGTTCACATTTATGTGCAATATGTTTATGTTTCTAAATGTTTACTGTCTAGATGACCATTTTTAAACTGATTATAGATATGCTTTTGTATATGTCTTTAAACAAGGATTGCACTTATTTCTCCATGTAAATTGAACAAATGATTTTATTGGTTGTTTTTAGTTTAAGCAAGGTGATGGATTTCTTGGGTGGCTGATGAAGCAGCTTGATGCGCTGCGATAGCGCTTACCATTAAACGGAATTATTTTTTATCTGTTGCCTTCTGTGGTTTGGTTCATCCTCTTTTGTGTTTGGTTTATTCTTGTTCAGTTGGTTGAACCAATTATCTACACCACATTCTTGTTCCTCTGTAGTAAATCAAAGCTATTGTAATGCAAAAAGAAAACTGTAAATAGGATTCTGTATTTTAGCAAATTAAAATGTGAAATTGAGATGACCTGGTCATAACCTAGCGTGTGACTTGTTTAGGCAATTATCTCTTCATCTCTGAGCTCAGTGCTTACATGAAACAAACATTCCAGGCATCTTTTGCTTACTAGACACAATAAACATCTCTGTCTTAAGTTAATATCAAACAACAATTTCAGCCTTATTTTGCTTGCATCACAAAAAAGATACCTCAATGTACACACGTTAGCCACATTTTTCTTTGAAACTGTCCTTTTCATCTGCAATTTGAGCAAAATACAAACAGTAACTCATTGTGATCACTGTACATCTTAGAGAGAGAAAGAGGAAGGGATTAGCATATTTTAATTCAATATATAAATATCAAATGTGTAAGACTATGATTCTCCAACCTTGTGCACTGTTCTGGTCATATGATGAAAAAGTACAGTTGCCTAAGTTAAACTTAGCATAACAGTTCATGTTTGAATAATCTGTTGTTGCAGTAGCCTTAGCTATACGAATTATATATTGACAAAGATAGAACAGCCAGCCAGCTTCCAAAGCTTCAGGGCACTTCCACTCACCCAAACTGTCAGGCAGTTCAAGCTGAGCTGACTAAAAGACAAGTTTGGGTGCAAAGCCCTTCACATCTTTCTTGCCAGCAGAGACAGGGAGGCTGAGCCCTGAAAGAGGTAGTGGCTACTGTAGCAGTGATCATTTAAACATCTACTGTTATGGTATGCTTAACTTACACAACCGTACTATGTCCATTATATTGATCACTTTAGCTAAATGGGTAGACTACCATAGCTTACAAAATGTGGGAAGTGGAAGGAGAATAATCCAGGAGCACCTGGAGAATGGTCCTAGCAAAGCTTGATCTGGACCTACAGAAGGAATCAAGCTTATAGCGCTTTGTAAAAGTATTACAGAGGACCAAGTAGCAGCTTCTAGAAAACGTCTAGAATCCAACCATTTCCAAAAAGCCATAGATGAAGCCAAGGCCCTGATAGTGGATCTTGACCCATGCCTGGAATAGTTTTGAGTGTAACAAAGGGTAATAACCTTAGACAACCATTTGGAAATAGTCCGTTTTGACACAGGTTGTCCCTTCTTACATTCACAAGAAATGAACAATTGATCTGAAGATCTGAAAGATTTAGTTCTGTCAAGATAGTATCTCAGTTGTCTGTGGACATCCAAGATACGGTGTGTCCTTCTCTCTCATTTTTAGGTTCAGAAAAGAAATTGGGGAGATAGATACCACTCTAGGAATAAAATAAGAATTAGTTCTCAAAGAAACTCTGTCCCTGTGGAAAATGAGATAGGGCTGACTCTGTATAACAGCTTGCAACTCAGATACCTTCTTGCAGAGGTCAGACAAAAAATCAGTAAAACTATCTTTCTTGTTAAGAATCTCAAGTCAGCCAGATTAGCTACTTCAAATGCAGCAAGTGTTAGCTTCTCTAACACAAAATAAGGATTCCAAGGAGGAGACAGGTTTTCTTGGAGGCCTCTTATACAAAACCCCTTTCAAGAACATTTTGACATCAGACTGCATTGAAAGAGGAGGATACTTGGGCAGACATGCTGAAATAGCCAATAAGTGAATCTTGATAGAGGAATAAGAATGGACATTGAATAGTAACTCAGGTAAATATTTCAGAACCAGAGAACGACTAGCACTGAGTGGGTGATGGTTATGTTGTTGACACCAACTAAAAAACATTTTCCATTTGTTAATGTATGATTTTCTTGAAGCAAACTTTCTTGCCTTCATTAGTACCTGCCTCACATCCTCAGTAAACAGGTACCTAAAAGGAATTAAGACCTCATCATCAAGGCAGTCAATTGAAGTGGACTGATGTTGGAGTGAATCAAACACCCCTGTTCTTGTGTGAGTAGATTCAGACTGTAAGGAAGCTTGTGGTAATTGTCCCTGGCCATTACCAAAAGAAGGGAGAACCATGGTTGCTTGGAACAGAAGGGAGTCACCACAATGATCTTGGGGGGGGGATTCCCTTCCTAATCTTAGAATTACCCTGGATATTAGTGTAAAGGATGGAAAAACATACAGGAACATTCCTGTCCAAGGAAAATAAAAGTCATCTGCCTTCCAGGCCTTCTTGCATAGAGTCCTGGAACAGAAGCTTGACAGTTGATTTTTCAGAGAGGAGATAAAAAGGTCTACTTGAGGAAATCCCCACAGATGGATTAAATCTCAGAAGACCCCCTGATCTAGTTTCCATTCATGATGGTCTGCTTGTCTGCCACACAATTTTGCTCTGATGGAATGTAGGATGTATATACAGCGAGATTGTGCTGTGAAGCTATATCCCAAGCTAACATGGCTAATCTACAAAGGGAGTATCACCTGGTTCCCCCTTGCTTGTTGATGTACCACATGACTGTGATACTGTCTGTAACTACTTAAAGGAGGTCCCAGGGACCAAATATGGTTCAGAGTGTTGAATGCCTTGATCAGAACAAGCATCTCCTTGATATTTATGTACTTACATCTATCCTTGGTGTCCCAAACCTCCTGCACTTTGATCACTCCTGAAACTACTCCCCAAACAAAGTCTACAGCATATTTGGGTATTGACTGCTTTGGAGCAGGGAGGGAGAATGGGTGACTCAGATTTAAGGGTATCTGTTGTCTCCAGCAAAAAAAAAAAAAAGGAAAAAAAAATCTCTTCTGACAACCCCCAGCACTGGTATCTGAAAAAACAGAGGGTATTGATGCTGGAACCAAAGAGATTTCAGATACCATTGTATCATTCTCATGTGGAGTTTTATCAGAGGTATCATGAGAATCATAAATGCCATGAGACCCAAACTCCTCAAGTATTTCCTCTGTGACTGATGTCCGAGTGGAAAACCTTAGAAATAAGTCTAGATAAAAATCTAGTTTTCCCCTGGAAAAAAAAAACTCTTTGAACCAAGCTGCCTAGTTGATATCCTAGGAACACACATGCCTGTGTGAAGTAGTCAAGAAAGACTTTTGAGTGTTCATATGATCATAGAAATTTACTAGGCTAATGGCCCTAGGGCCTTTACAAGCCTAGCCAAATTCTACCCTTATTTCCAAGATCAGCACCTATTGCCCCTGTCCAAGAGAGACACAGGTGGAACCTCCAGTGTGAATTTACAGTTACCCATCCAATCGTCCAGACTGCATTTGAAGGGGGCCAATAAGGTGCTCTGTTTGACATGAAGTGGGAGTCTGTTCCAAATGTGTAGTAACCTCTGGGAGACAAATCTTTCCCTCCATCAGGTTCTATTAATGTCACATACCAGGTTAAAGTCTTTAGAGTGAGTAACCCATGTACCATTTGACTTATAAATATGCAGCATTTTCAATAAATCAGGGTTAGAGATTGCCCCGTATGCAAGGTAGAGATCACCTCTGAGTAGTCTGTCTGAAACAGAATAAAGTGACAGTGATTTCAGATGATTCACATCGGACAGATGCTGAAGACCTTGAATTTTCCTTGTGAGGAACCTTTGTGGTCTCTCCAATTAATGCAGGTGCTTGGTAAGGTACATGCCAAAAGGGGCATTGTATTCAATTATTGGTGTGATGAGGGAAGAGTACAGGAAGTTTATAACTTCTTTTTTACTTATGAGACGAGCAATACAGAATGCCCTTCTTACCACTGTGGAGACATGGTGGTCAAAAGTAAGGTTGCTGTCAACCTGTGTGTCCAGGTCTGTCACTACTGAGTGCATACATAAGGTGTTGCTATTGATGTGGTAGTTAGCAGGAACAACAGTTTTACCAAAAGGGATGATAATACATTTTTTTGCATTGAGTTTAAGGCCATAATTTTGGCACCAATCATTTGTTTGTGTAAGACCCTCTTGTAGGATGTTGACATCATTTGGAGATTCTATGACTGCTCCCAGTTTGCATTCATCAGCAAACTTTGTCAGCCACAGACCTTTAGTTTTTGCTTGTACTTCAGAGGAATAGATTCCAAACAGTAGAGATCCCAGGACTGATCCCTGTGGAACACCACTGGTTACAGGTCTGCTGTTAGAGGTGGATTCACCTATTTTGACAATATGGGTCCTATCAGTGAGCCAGTTAGTGGTCCATCTAATGATATATGGGTTGATACCTAGCTGGGTGAGTTTGTCAATAATGTCTGAGTTCTCTTGGAATCCCAGCTTGTGTAAAAGATCTTACACCCAAGAGACAGATTCCTGACACTTTGAGAAAAGACTGCAAAGATAAGCAACTCTTCTAAATATGGAAAGATGTGGATTCCCTGTAGATTGCAATGAGCTATAACTGAAACTAGACACATTGCGAACACTCGTGGTGTAGTGGTTAGTCCAACAGATAAGGCAAAGAACTGATAATGTGATCCATACACACAAAACCCTAAGAAATGTCTGAAGCATGGATGAATAGGGATGTGATGATAAACATCTTTTTAAGTCTAGTGTTGCCAAGAAACCTGAAAGTGGAAGAAGCGGTAACAGGTTGTATTTGTAAAGTGATGTCATTTTGAATTTGGGCAGTATCTCAAACAGGTTTAGGAAAGAAAGATACATAACTGGTCTATAAGCATTTTCTTTCTTTGGTGTTAGGAACACCCATCACTCCTTAGGACAGCATGTGATGAAGATTCAGTGGACACAAAAGAGCGTGATCTGGAGGATAAGGAATGACCCCTGGAAAAGTGGAGATTCCCACCACTGCCATTTGTAACTATGATGAGTGATTTTTCAGAACACATTTGTATAAAACAATCTGTTGCCAAAGAGAAAGATGGAGATTCAGACTTTCTGGAAGAAAAGGAGGCCAGGGAAGAGGACACAAGGTCTCTTGAATAGTTGGACAGTCCTTGGTTTTGTAAAGTTTGAGACTTCTGTTTGAAACCCCTGACCATTTCTTCTCAAATGTCTGTTAACCTGTATTTTGTTGAGACTGTTTATTCTATTTTTTGCCAAAATAGGATGACAAGATAGAAAATCCCTTGGAAAATTTGGAAAAGCAGAGCTGAAAATTAAAGATTCCCTGGTTCAGCTAGCCCTTTTCATCACACTTTTTGATCACCACTGAGCAGAAAGGTCAAACACTAAATCTCTATCCAAGGGAGAATTTGTGTTTTTAACATTATCCAAGAGGTACTGAGAATGCAGCCATGCAAACCTCCTCAAAACAGTAGCACTGACCATGGCCCTGGAAGAAGTATCAACAGAATAATGCACACACTATAAACAATGAGGCGTGACTTATGTAGTGGAAGAAACCAAGTTATTTAAAGTAGATTTTTTTTCCTAACAAGAAGAAACTGTAGAGAAAACATTCCTCATACTTTCACAGTTTATCAGAACAAACTTTAACATATAGGTTCATAGGTAGGTACTAGTCTATCTGCCCGAGGGCATTTATAAGCCTAGCCAGAGTGTGTCAGCTTTTGCAACCCCATTGATTAATTAACTAAGCCTCTGTCAAGAAGAGCCAATGAAGTGATCCCAGGGGTGTATTTTCTGTTCAAAAACACACCAACAGTCAATTCCACCACTGTTCTTTATTCCATAAACGATCTGGTACCTCGGCTATTCGCCTTCAAAGGATCACATTACAGGTTTCAAAATGAACTCCTTATATACTTCATAAATAGTTAATTAATTGACAATTAACAATTAAATTCAATTATTCATCAAAATTTCATCAAAATTTAAAGTGATCTCTGTATGTAACATATAGAAATATAACATTTACTTCTGTAATTTATTTTAAACATTTTAAACTAATTCTATTTAAGAACCAATTATACTTATGTAATATAATATAATATGTCCCTTCAATATACAAATTTCATTATATGCAAAATGCTTTTGATATGTAAAAATCACTATTACAAAACACAGAATAAATAGATGTATGACAGAATTAATATTATTATGTACAAATATTATTCAAACTAAATTCTTATAGTTAGAAGTAAATAATTTACTTTCTAATAATATATATTCACCTACTAATTAACAGCAGCTGAAATGCAAACAATAATAAATAATGTAAATATACAAAATTCTGATCTACATACATTTTACATACAATGTATAAATACTTTTTATAAACCCAGCTCTTGATTTAAACCAAATGGTTTCAGTGTTTTATATTTAAGTATCATTCTTGTTTCCAATTCTAACAATTTACCCACTATATCTTCTCCCTTGCAAGAGAAGGTGCAGCCAATATACAATACCTCTCAAACTATCACTACACCCATCATGGCCCTGGAAGAAGTATCAACAGAATAATGCACACACTATAAACAATGAGGCGTGACCTATGCAGTGGAAGAAACTAAATTATTTAAAGTAAATTTTTTCCTAAGAAGAAGAAACTGCAGAGGAAACATTCCTCATACTTTCACAGTTTATCAAAACAAAATTTAACATATAGGTTCATAGGTAGGTACTAGTCTGCCTGAGGGCATTTATAAGCCTAGCCAGAGTGCCCACTTTGTAGATTCAATGTGCCAATTGATTAATTAATATTTCTCTCAAATTTTTCCTCTGTCAAGAAGAGCCAATGAAGTGATCAGGAATAGCTCACCAATATTAACATCTTCACTAATTATGTACCCAAAATTTTCTAAAAAATTTAGTTACTTACACCAATCTCCCTCTATTTTCTGTTACCCATCCACTCGTCAAGGTTTCTCTTGAAGAGTGTTGGTGAGGGGCTCCGCCTAATGTAGTTAGGAATATTGTTCCAAAGCATGGGGAGGCTCTGTGACAGGAATCTATCCTTCCAGCATGTTCTATTTATTGTTGTGGCAAGGTTTAGCTCACTAGAGCAAATGGCTCTCAGTGACTTGGATTTCTTTAGATGGAGCATGTCCATCAATTCTGAATTAGACATGGCTTTGTAAGTCAGGCACAAGTGATATGCCACTGAGTACAGCCAGAGTTTTTCCAGTCGAGCTGCATAGGACATATGTTTGAGGCCAGTAATCCTCTTGGTGAGGTACTTTTGTGGACTTTCCAGCTGTTGGAAGTGTCTTGTGAGGTACATCCCAAATGGGGCATTGTACTCTATGATGGGTCTGATGAGTGATGAGTAGAGGGGCACTATAACCTCTTTACTTCTAGATGCGAACCCTTTAGTAATTAGATGGGCTACATAGAAAGATTTCCTAACTACTTTGGCAATATGATTGTCAAAGGACAAATTACTATTTACCTGGGTCCCCAGATCTCTTATTACCTCTTCTGTATTAAGGGGGCTGCTACCTATGTGGTAATTCATGGATATTTAGTTTTTCCCAAACGGGATGACTATGCATTTTTTGGCATTTAGCTTGAGACCATGACTTTGACACCAAGTGTCCATCTCAGTAAGGCCGTTTTGGAGAATGTCCATGGCAGCCGGAGAGCCAGTTATGGCTCCCAGTTTGCAGTCATCAGCGAACTTGGTTAGCCATAGTCCTCCTGTGTTTGCCTGTACTTCTGAGAAGTATATGCCGAACAGTAGGGGTCCCAGGACTGAGCCTTGTGGGACACCACTTGTGACTGGTTTAGAGTCGGACCTGGAACTCGCTATTCTTACCGTGTGAGTTCTGTCTGTAAGCCAGTTGGCAACCCATCTCATGATGTAGGGGTTTATATTCAGGCTGATGAGTTTTTCTATAATTCCAAAGTGGTGAATGGTGTCAAAAGCCTTAGCAAAGTCAAGGTAGGCTGTGTGAACCACCTTCCCCTCATCTATTGCCTTGGTGACTGTCTCAAAGTAGTCAACCAGGTTTAGTAGGCATGATCTGCCCTTAACAAAGACAAGCTGGGTAGGGTCAAGTGTTTGGAGGTTCCCAATGTCTTTGTTAATGAGTTCCATGATGATGCGCTCCATAGCCTTGCAGACCAGGCTAGTCAGGCTTATGGGGCGATAGTTACCAGGGTCAGTTGTGGCCCCTCCTTTGTGGAGTGGAATAACCATTGCTGTGCACCATTCTATGGGCACGTAGCCTGTGGAGAGGCTGAGGCTGAATAGTGCGTTTAGGTGAGGGGTTAGTTCATTCTGTAGTTCATGCAAGATGCAGCCTGGGACACCATCTGGCCCCACTGACGCTGTGCTTTTGAAAGAGCTTTCACCTGTGCATCTGTGATTTCTGGGACACTACACTTTTCTGGTATTGTTGTGGACCCTTTTGGGGGTGAGGGGGGGGGTGAAGTTTGCACTGAATCTATCTGAAAGGATGTTGGCAATATCAGTAGGTTCAGTATATTTTGTGCTATTTTGCACTAGCTCAGAGCATATCTGTGAGTTGCCACTTAGATTCTTGACATAGCTAAAGAAGGCTTTGTGGTTATCTTTCAAATCCTTGGCTATTTTTCTTTTGAAGTTAGCCTTAGATGATTTTATAAGGGACCTTAGTTTCTTACTGATACAGATCAGGGATGTCTTTCCTTCTTGGGATTTGCTTTTTTTCTGAACTAGTTTCCTCCTTCAATTGTATAGCGTGTTTATGGCAGGGGTCCACCAGACTGGTTTCCATCTCTTAGGGGAGTGAGTCTTGGTTTTGCTAGGGATGGCACGATCCATGCATCCTAGTAGGTGCTCATAGAGTGCATTTGTAAAGGTTCCTGCATCTTGGACACTGTTAGCCTTTAGCGTGGGGGCTGTGAAACTTACCACCTCTTTCTTAAGTAAGGTGAAGTTTGTTATAGAAAAGCTTTTCACTGTGGTTTCCTTGGTTGGGGGTGGTGGGGTGGTGTGGGCATCCAGAGTGATTAGTTTATGGTCTGAGCTAACCAGTGATGAGCTGATCTCCGGTGCGGAACACCTGTCGCCCATGTTGGTGATGACCAGGTCCAATATGTTTTCACCTGTGGTAGGAGAGTTTACCAGCTGATCCAGGGCATTTGAGTTGATAAATTCCAGGAAGCGCTGGACCTGGGAGTTTGTACTTGAGTAGTTTTCCCAGTTAACGGTAGCATAATTGATATCACCCAATATCAGGGTGTTCGGTAGCACCTTCATGTTTTACAGTGTCTCCAGAAAGGCGGAGTGGTGGTCCTGGGTCATGGAGGGTGATCTGTAGCAGGTCACAATTTGCATTGCAGATTTGCCCGATGTTAGTTGCACATGGATGATTTCAGAGGTATCATGCTGTGCCACTAACCTGGAGGTGTAGGTATCCTTGATGAATATGGCTACAACCCCTCCTTTTGTGCTTTGGTCCATGTTCTGTGGACGAAATGCGTGGTATGAGTTGTAGCCCGGTAGTGCTGGGGTGCTCTGTGGAGCCTTAAACCAGGTTTCAGTTGCTGCACAGATGTCGACGTTATCCATACTGAGGAGTGCTTCTTCACGTGCATGCATTTTGAGATTTAAACTCCTGGCGTTGAGTAGCATAACCCTCATTTTTTTATTTCTGCTGTTTATGGAGGTGGGTTTGACTTTTGAGCCTTGCCTAAAAAAGGCACTATTGGGGCAGCAAGAGCCTTGGCCAGTATTCGAAAGCCTAGGGGTGACAGGTGCATGAGCTTGACAATTCAAAAATTTGAAAACAAAAGTTGCAGAAGTATATACTTTTTCCCATACATATCAATAATTTTACAAGTCTTATCAGAAAGACTAGAATTGGAATTAACTAAGTGCTTAGCAGCAGTGGGACCAACTAAAGCTACTGCTTCAGGGTCATGTTTGTGAATAGTGCATAAAAATGTAAAAGACTGAGGAACTTTATACATCCTATCTGCCTTTTTAGGGGCAGCTGGCTGACTCTCAGGAAAACTGCAGGCAATAACACACACACACACACACACACACACACACACACACACACACACACACACAGACACACACTTTAAAGCAGTCAGAACAGGAGGAATGGGTGTAGGTTCTGGAAAAATCCTTTTGTAACAAGTCAGTATTTTTGGGCTGATAAATCTCAGTGTTCTCCCACTGAAAACACTGGCACATTCTAGCAACAGACTCAGAGAAAGAGAAACCCCCACAGGGAAAACCATAAACTGAACTCTGAGTCTGAATTAGAAATCTGAGGAAAATATGCATCTGTCCCTGCATCTTCTTATTCAGATTCAAATATTGAATATCTTTGGGAAAAGAGGAATTCCTCTTTCTTTTGCCAGAAACTACTTCATGACAGGGGTGCAGCTAGGATTTTCAAATTTGTACTCACAGCTCTCAAACTGCTACCCCCCCTCCCCAGCCAAGCTACGGCCATTCTCGTAATTCACGGTTCGCTCTTTTAGTGTCAATGAAGAGGCATTCGCTATAATGCCTCTTCAGTAATATAATATAGATTCACTTAAACTCGGTTCCTTGAATTGAAAATGAACCTGAAAGTCAGTTCTTTGAAAAATGCAGCATGGTAGTTGGGGTAGATGATTCATGCTTTTGTTTTCTGTAACTAAGGTACAGGTTTTGAGATTGAGTAAATTACTAACCACCTGCTACCCCTAACTAGGGTGTTTCATTCACACACATACACCCCTACCTACCTCTTAGTGCAAGAAATATGGACAAAGCCTAAAATAAACAGGGACAAAT
This sequence comes from Protopterus annectens, assembly GCF_019279795.1. NCBI lineage: Eukaryota > Metazoa > Chordata > Ceratodontiformes > Protopteridae > Protopterus > Protopterus annectens. The sequence goes on along the minus strand of NC_056732.1, from coordinate 1,356,424,033 downwards.
ATTAAATAATGCTCTCGTGAACTTAGAAAGTTGCTAGAATAACAGGATTTATGCTAGTATGAAAAGTTGCTAGAATAACAGGATTTGTGCTAGTATGAATTTTTCTAAAGGACATGAAGTCTGAAACTCAAATGTCTGTCATTATTTAGCAACTTCAGTCTTCAATGATTTTTTTAGAAAATCACAAAATTTATGAGGAACAGACAAAAAATATGGGGCAAAAATCTGGACATTTTGCAAAATTTGGACAGTTGAGAGGTATGCTACCTACCTCTTACACACACACACACACACACACACACACACACACACACACACACACACACACACACAATATCTCTCAACCTCTTAGAGCAACAAACTCATAAATAAAACTGAGACAAAGGCCCAAAAATAAGGAAATTTTTTTAAAATATTGCTCTTATAAACTTAGAAAGATAATAGAATAGTAGTAGGTCTTGCATTAGTATGAATTTTCTGAAAGGTATGAAATCTGAAACTCAAACGTCTGCCATTATTTTCTAACTTCAGTCTTTAATGATTTGCCACTAATTTGCCAGAAAAATGCAATTTTATGAAAAACGGACCAAAAATGTGATGCAAAAATATAAAATTGCCAAACAATACAACTGGGAACCTGTCAAAGAAGGGACACCATTTTAATATGAGCACAGTTAACTTGAGCAGCTGACAAAATTAGAGAATCTACATGCATTTCTGAAATAAAAGTAATGTATAACTCTGATCATTACAGTTATTTATAAAAGTAAACCCTCCACGTTTTCTTCCAAATTTGCTATTTTGCGGAGAGATTATTAGGGGGAGAGCAACATTTTGAACCAAAATTGGGGATAGTTGAGAGGTTTGGATATTCCTAATTCTATAAAGCGATTTATTTGCACATACCTCTCAACCTCTTAATGCAGGAAATCTGGACAAGGCCAAATATATTGGGGGAACATACAAACAGTACTAAAATTGATCTTGTATAAACTTAAGACAGTTGATAGAATATCAGGTCTTGCTTTAGCATGCATTTTTCTGAAGATTATGACGTCTAAAACTTAACGTCGGTCATTATTTAGTGACTTCATTCCTAAATGATTTGCCAGAAAAGTTTTATTTTGCATTTTACAGCACGAACACCAATAAGTATCTGCTAAACAAAGCAATGCAGTCTCACAATGAAACTAGACTTAGCATTAAAACCTCTCTGCCCTTGAAACTCACATTCATTGAAACAGCATTGAAACCCACATTCAAAGAAAATACATTTTGCCAGTGGCAGATAAAGATTAACTTTGGGCTGTTTTCAAATCATAGGCCCCCTTGCACATGAAACATGCACGTGCTCTTTGATACACCTTCCTGATTGTATTAAATTATATTCCTTGTACAATACAGTATAGTTGTTAGAGAGCATTTTAAATTTATTGTTTTGAACATTTTTCCAGTAAACAATGAAACAAAATGCATGCACCAATAATGACAAAACAGCCCAATTCATAACATTTCCATCATAAAAGTCAGTCCACCAATATCAGTAAATATGCACAATCTCTGAACTAGTAAAAGACATCTACATAATTCCACATTAAAGAAATCTGTAACTAATGAAGAGGCTGCTGCTAGCAAACAACTTTATATTTCATGGTTTCATCTACAAATAAAGTGCCTATTGCCCTTGAGGAATAAATTGCCTATGTTGCATTAAAAACAATGATACACTAGTAATATTGCAATAAGGAATGGATGGCAAACTGATAACAGGTTCATAGTTACTACTAGATATATTCGCCAAAACAGACTACAGCATCCACCCCCCCTTTACAACACAGTACAGTATCAGCAATGCATCTACCTACTGTGGGAGAAGAACCCACAGCCTTCTGCATCAAAAGCAAGTACACTACATGTTGTGCTATTAACAGCACAAGCAAACTCAGCATAAGCAGCACTAAACTTTAGTTCCCCTGCAGATCTCAGCTCCTTGTAAAATGTCGACTCTCAGCTGTATCTCTGAACTTTGCAGCACAAGAAATCTGGAAAAAGCCAACATTTATTGGGGGGGGGGGGGCAAAAGCCCAAAAACCAGGGACACATTATAAACATTGCTTGTATAATTTTGGAAAGTTGCTAGAATAAAATGCTGTGTTATCACCATGCATGTCTTGAACCCAGAACCATATGCACTACACTCAGTGCAACATACCACTATGCTAAATCAGCAGTTTGAAAAATAGGAAGACTGAAACTTAATGGCTATCATTTAGATAGCTCTCAACCTCTTAGCACAAAAAACGTGGACAAAAAAAGCCAATAATGAGAGAATACAAATTCAGTTCTCACTTCACACCTTAGCACAAAAAAAATGGTCAAACAACAAAAATAATAATGAGGGAAATAAAACTTCAGTTCTCACTTCTCACCATAGCTCACAACTGTTAGAAAAACAAATCTGAACAAAGTTCAGAAATGGTGGTGGTTAGGGACTTTAGGCTCTTCTTACCCTGAAGCAAAGGTACAGGGTTTGAGCCTGAACACCTATAGCCAGCAGGTGTATTATGTGGGGGCATTTACACACACACACACACACACACACACACCCTGATAATCTGTTTGTGATCACCCCCTGATAATCTGTTTGTGATCACCACCACAACGATAATCCATTTGTGATTGCCTTCCACTCACTACATCTTCACATTTCCTGCTCACAGCCAGCCGGACATGACGTGAGCTCACTTCTGACTGGTATCCTCCTTAAAGGAGCCAACGCTGTTTAAAAAAGAAAAAAATATGTATGTTTTTTTTAAAAAAAGCTACCCCCTCTTCTAAAGAAGTTGTACTGAAATCAGTACAGTGTGTATGCCTCCTGACATCCCTGCTTCATGAGCATAATCAATAGCCTGAATTAGATCCTGAGTCAGACACAGTGTACTACTCCTATCCAAAGAAAATTGCAGAGGAGTAGATACATGCTTGGATTTCTATTTCCTTTTGAGAGGAAATATGGGGCAACTGTGTTACTAATGGCAACAGCAACTTCCCCAGGGATGGGCATAGCATTCTGACACAACCAGGGAAACCTTCCCTGTTTCTCTTCCATGAACAAGAGTGGCTCTCCTTTGCCCACTGAGGGGACCCCAGGAGCCACAGAGGACGTGGCTAACCCCAGTCCAAAGTGGCTGTAGGTGCCACACCTGAAGGACATGGGGTGAAAAATGAGTGGTCTGAGGTATAAAAAATGGCCACATCATAACCACTTACTTGCGGCTGAGGCAAATGGCTAGCCTGCTGTGCCAGCAAAGGGTGTTTGCTTAATTTTTTCTTTTTGTGATTTGAAGAAGGACCAACCAGAGGACCAGTAGTCTGTTCCATGGTCAAGCCGATCATGGTACCTCTTTCCCATGGACATCAAGTAGCAGTTGCTGGTAAACACTACTAGTCCTCAAAAGTTACCTTTTTGACAAAAGAGCATAGTAAAAAGCATTTTAAAACACTATACCTGTCCCCACAAAAGTAAAATAAACAAAATCTTTCCACAGAAAAATTGTTTTCACTTACTTTACACTACTTATAAACTGACAGAAAAAATGAGTGCTACATTTAAAAGTTTGTTGCAGTCTGGAAACAGTCCGTTAAAACGCAACACTCCTTTTTTTAAAATAATTTTCCTGAAGATGAAAGTAATAAAATATCAACAAAATTAAGAAAAGGAAACTTACCACCCCAGCAAAGGAAACCACATGCTGACTGTCAATCCTTGAAAGCCTCAGAGGAGCATATGTTTAAGTCAGCTTGGCACGAGCTATCTGACAGTGTAGGCATGAGGAAGGTGCCCTGAAGTTTTGGAAGCAGGCCTTCTGTTTCATCTTTGGGAGGATACAACCCATATAGCTAAGGCTACTGCAGCAGTGATCACTAGTGTGTGTGTGTGTGTATGTGTGTGTGTGTGTGTTTATTTGTGTGTTACTGATTTTATCTCTCTATGTTGTAGGCTTCAACTGCACCTAGACAGAACTTTGCTTGATTAGGTTTTGTTTCAGCGGGTACCTCATTTTTAAGGACCAAAACCATTACAGAGGTGTACAGTTTTGAACATGACAGGATGTAGACATACTTCTGACAACCCTTAACTGTTGCACTTTGAGGTGTTCCTTTACTGGAGTATGCAAATATGTATTCCTGTGGAAAAGTTTCCATTTCATTGATGTTTGTAATATCTTCAGTACTAATTGTCTTGTGTGAAGCCAAGCTTATTTGTGTGATGAATGGCAAGGTTTTAGCACATGCCCAATTATTTTTGGAGTTTTTGACATATAAATATGAAGTGCCACTTCTGTACAATCATGCATGCATACTGTCAGTGCTCCATGCAATGGGTAATAAAAAATTTTAGAATTGTTGACTTCGTTTAATGGCCTGCTATTTTCATTGGCATCATGATTCACTTATTTTATAAGATATATGCAAGAAGGGTCCATACAGTGTTTACAGGAGATTTTCTACACAGCATATATCAGTACAGTATGCGCATGCTGCGATGAATTCTACATTCAACTGAAGCCATTATCATGTATATCATACATATTTTTCATGATGTGTTGATGTGCTCTTCATATATCCATAAATCATTATATTGCTAATTGTACTGCATCATATTTCTGCACACGTAGTTTGTAACATCATGCACATACAAATGTTGTTTAACTATCATCAGGGCTATGAATATTGCAGGAGACACATAGGTTCATAGGTAGGTACTAGGCTACTGGTCCTAGGGTCTATATAAGCCTAGCCAAAAAGGTACCCTGGCTATCACCACCCAAGAAAATTATTTTCCCATGCCCCTGTCGAGTAGAGTCACAGAAGTGATCCCCGGGGTGAATTTCCTATCTTCCATCCAATTATCAAGAATTTTCTTGAAGAGTGCTAATGAGGAGCTTTGTTTGATATAGATAGGTAGTTTGTTCTAGAGTATGGGAAGTCTCTGGGACAGGAATCTATCCCTCCAGCATGTTCTGTTTATTGTGGTGACAAGGTTTAGGTCCCTAGAGCGTGTAGCTCAGAGGGATTGGGATTTCTTTAAGTAGAGCATGTCCAACAGCTCTGGGTTTGACATAGCTTTGTATGTTAGTCAGAGATTGCTTCTGAGTAGGCGATATGCGATGGAGTAAAGCTGGAGTTTTTTGAGACGGTCTGCTTATGGCATCTGTTTGAGGCTGGTAATTCTCTGTGAGGTATTTCTGCGGCCTTTCCCGTTGTAGATGCCTTGTGAGGTACATACCAAAAGGTGTGCTGTATTCTATAATGGGTTTAATGAGTGATGAGTAGAGGGGAACAATGACCTCTTATTTCCTGGATGAGGTGTCCCACGTAGAAGGATTTCCTGACTACTGTGGTGATGTGATTATCAAAGGAGAGACTACTGCCCACCTGTGTCCCAAGGTCTCTTATCACACTTTCAGTGTTAAGTAGATTACCGCCTATGTGGTAGTTCATGGGTACAGAGTTTTTACCAAAAGGGATGACAATGCACTTTTTGGCATTGAGCTTGAGGCCATGGCTTTGACACCAGCCATCTGTCTCAGTGAAGCCCTTTTGTAGGATGTCCACATTGTTAAGAGTTTTGATAATGGCTCCTAGTTTGCAGTCATCTGCGAACTTCGTTAGCCAAAGACCTTCTGTGTTAGCCTGTACTTCAGATAAGTAGATACCAAACAGGAGAGGAACCAAGACTGAACCCTGTGATACTCCACTTGTTACTGGTCTGAAGTCAGATTTGGAGTCTGCTACTTTCACAGTGTGGGTTCTGTCAGTGAGCCAGTTGGCAACCCATCTTGTGACATAGGGATTTATACCTATCAGATTTATCATGTATAGTATCCATTATACACACCTGTACTAAAATTGTAGTTCAGGTTTAAGTACATAAAATAATACTAAAAAAAATGTATTATGACCCCTAAAAATAAATTATCCCTAAAGTGGATTCAAACCTGGCACTGCTTGTTCTTTATTTAGAACATACTTAATTAACACACTGAGCGACTGAGAAAGTTATATAGCAGGTGTATTTTCTGCATTCAGTACTGACCAAAGTGCTAAGGCACACATTACCAGTCTCATTTGCATAACCAATGGCTAAGTTTTTGCGCATGCAGAATTAACATTTTTGCCCTGGGAAGTAAACTGTTATTTGGTGAAGGGCATCCCTAATGTGCAAATCCAAGTGTCACACAAAAGATGAAGCCAAAAAAAAAAAAAAAATTCATAAATCAGTGGGATGATTTCTCAACTTTATGTCCTCATACAAGTAAATGTTGATGGTAAAGATCCCTACTTTCACAGAGACAGCACCTTCTCTAGATTTGAAACTTTCACTTAAGGCATCACCGGGAAACATTGATATGATTAACAGTTTTGCCACCTAAGCATTTACAGAGTAATGTACAGAAATTCAAGCACATGTAATCAGCATTGTACTTCTGACATTTATGTTTATACCCATGTTATCACACAGTTGTCATTTTCTTGTCAAAGTACAGTTCTCACTGAGTGAAAGCCTTGCAGAACTGATGATAGTCAAGCATGTGAGATTACAATCTTGTATAACAGACAAGATTGTGTGATTTCCTTTTGTGTGCATTACTTCATTGTATTCCTTTTGTACCATGGATGTTTCACATTTTACTAGTTTGACTTTTTTTTATATTTATATATTGTATACATTTGAAATAACAAAAACCAGCAAGAGATTAGGGAACCAGCCTTCAACACTTAAACCAGAACAAAATCTAAGCAGTTCAGAAGGACTTCTTAGAATATATTTGAAATAATTTACACTTTGTCGTCACAGGCACATAATCTTAAAGTGTGCATCAAGGTTCTCTCCTAAATTAGTAAATTTATTTATTTTATGTTTGTTTAGGGTGGCCGTGGTGGTGCAGCGGTTAGCGTTGCCGCCTCACTGCAAGAGGTTCTCTGGTTCAATCCTCGGCTGGGGTGCCTTCTGTGTGGAGTCTGCATGTCCTCCCTGTGGTCGCGTGGGTTTCCTCTGGGTGCTCCGGTTTCCTCCCACATTCCAAAGACATGCTGTAGGTGGATTGGACACTCTAAATTGGCCATAGGCATGAGTGTGTGCATGTGTGTGCCTTCTGTGGAAGGCTGGGCACTGGGCTGGCAACAACACTGTAAAAAAAACTCCACTGCCAATCATGAGCAGACAGGTGGTCCACTGTGGTGACCCCTAACCGGGAAAAGCAGAAAGAAGAAGAAGATTTATTTTATATTTGTTTACCAGGATAGTCTGACTGGGTGGTTAACCCATTTTCAGTGGAGGCCCTAGGGGAAAAAACCCAAGTTACATTCAATCCATAACATCTTTAAAATACAGACATATGAAGCCACAATTATAGTAAAAGATAAATAAAGGAGAATTTAATCACAGATTAAAAATACTAACATAAGTTAAACATTAAAAGAAAAGAGAAAAATTCACACTGAGTACATAGTATAAGAGCAAAACAAATACAGAACAGATTTGTCCAAGATTTCATAAGGTATCAGTCACTATTTTATAAAAAAAAAAAAATACTAGGTCCTATAGCTGAAGAGTAGTCAAGGATATGTTAAAAGATAGGATTATATTGTGTAGACACTATTGAAAGTAAAAAATCTTATTAGATAGAATAGTAATAAAGCTGTGTTAGTGTATAAAAGAACAAAAAGATAATGGGTAGTTAAGAGTAAAAGATGAAAGGTAGCAGGAGACAAAACAACAGAGACAATGGGGTAAGTAAGAGTAAAAGATAGAAGGTAGCTTAGTAGTGTAGCATCTAAAAAATAAAGGAGAAGTAAAGTAGATATTAGGAGAAATTATGAGTAGTGATATTATTCAGCCAGGATTAAGACAGGAGCAGAGCCATAGGTTCATAGGTGTGTACTAGGCTAATGGCCCTGGGGGTCTTTACAAGTCTAGCCCATAGGATTACCCTGGCATCATGCCACTCGACCTTAATTCCCATTGCCTCTGTTGAGTAGAGCCACTGGAGTGATCCCCAGGGTAAATTTTTTATTTCCCATCCACTCATCAAGATTTCTCTTGAAGAGGGCCTGTGAGGTCCTCTGCTTGACATGTATGGGAAGTCTATTCCATAGCATGGGCAGTCTCTGGGTTATGAACCTGACCCTCCAACAAGTTCTGTTGATTGTGGTAATGAGGTTGAGGTCTCTGGAGTGTATGGTGTGGAGGGACTGGTATTTCTTTAGATGTAGCATTTCTAACAGAGCTGGGTAAGACATTGCTTTGTATGTCAAGCAGAGATTGCTTCTAAGTAGGCAATATGAGACAGAGAATAGTTGGAGTTCTTTGAGTCTGTCCATATAGGACAAGTGTTTAAGGCCTAGGATCCTCTTTGTAAGGCACTTCTGTGGCCTCTCCAGTTGTTTCAGGTGTGTAGTGAGGTACATGCCAAATGGGGCATTGTACTCAATCATTGGCCTAATGATGGAAGAGTAGAGGGAGTCAATGACCTCTTTCTTCCTGGACGCAAAACCCTTAGTAATGAGATGTGCCACATAGGACTTTCTGACCACAGTGGCAATGTGGTGGTCAAAAGAGAGGTTGCTGTCAACCTGTGTTCCCAGACCTCTTATAACGCCCTCTGTGTTCAGTGGACTACCATCGATGTGGTAATTCATGGGAACCGAGTTTTTCCCAAAGGGGATGATGACACATTTTTTGGCATTGAGCTTAAGGCCATGGTTCTGACACCAGTCGTTGGTCTCAGTGAGACCTTTCTGTAGGATGTCAGCATCACTTGGGGAGTTAATAATAGCTCCCAACTTGCAATTGTCTGCAAACTTTGTTAGCCAGAGTCCCTTCGTGTTGGCCTGGAGTTCAGAGAAGTAGATACCAAACAGGAAAGGACCCAGGACTGAACCCTGTGGGACTCCACTCATGACTGGTTGGCAGTCTGACTTGAAGTCAGCTACTTTCACACTGTGGGTTCTATCTGTGAGCCAGTTTGCAACCCACCTAGTGATATAGGGGTTGATGCCTAGCTTAGTGAGTTTTTCTCTGATTCCTGAGTGGGGAATGGTATCAAAGGCCTTGGCCAGATCAAGGTAGGCTGTATGAACCACCTTGCCTTCATCCACAGCTCTGGTGACTGACTCAAAGAAGTTGACCAGGTTGAGCAGGCATGATCTAACCTTCACAAAACCAAACTGTGTGGGATCCAGAGTTTGGAGATTTCCTATATCTTTATTTATTAGGTCCATGATGATGTGTTCCATAGCTTTGCATATCAGACTCATCAGGCTAATGGGGCAGTAGTTCCCAGGGTCTGTAGTTGCTCTTCCTTTGTGGAAAGGGATGATCGTAGCAGTGCACCATTCGGTAGGCACAAAGCCTGAGGTGAGGCTGTGATTGTACAGGGCACACAGGTGAGGTGCCAGTTCACTCTGTAGTCATGTAGAACACAGCCAGGGATACTGTTCAGTCCCATAGAAGCTGTATTCCTGGTCTTGGACAGTGCTGTTTTAACCTGTGCAGCAGTAATACTGGGTGCCTGGCAATCTACTGGTATTGTGATTGGTCCTTTGGGGGGGGTAAAGTTGGCACTGAATCTGTCGGCCATTGTATTGGCAATATCTGTTGGCTCAGTATAGGAGGTACCATTGTGCAGTAGCTCAGAGCAAATCTGGGTATTGCCATGGAGATTCTTTACATAACTATAGAAGGCCTTGTTGTTGTCTTTACTATCTACTGCAATTATGATTTCATAGCTAGCTTTAGAGGATTTGATGAGGGATCTCAACTTTTAGTTGAGGCTGACAAGGGAGTTTTTCCAGTCTTGGGACATCACCTTATTCTGCATCACTTTCCTCCTTCTGTTGTAGAGTTTGTTTATGGCAGGGGACCAACAGATTGGCTTCCTTTTGGAGGAGAGTGTCTTGGTTCTATTGAGTATGGCAAGATCCATGCATTTGTGTACATGTTTGTATACTGCACTGGTGTATGATTCTGTGGTCATGCAACTATTCTCCATTTGCATGGTTGCCGTGAATTAGACACCTCTGTTTATAAGAGCCCAAAGTTAGCTTTGGAGAAGTTTTTCATGGTGGTTACATTTTGGGGGGGGGGTGGATTTCCAAGGTGATTAGTTTGTGGTCGGCTCTAACCAGGGAGGAGTTGACTATTGATGTAGAGCAATAGTTGCCCATGTTAGTAATGGCCAGGTCAAGGATGTTGCTGCCTCTATTGGGGGGAAAGAACGAGCTGGTCCAGGTCATTGGAATTAATGAATTCCAAGAAACATTGGGCAAGTGTATTGGTACATGAGTAGTTTTCCCAGTTAATGGAGGGGTAGTTGAAGTCGCCTAGTATGAGAGTGTTAAGTTGGACCATAATATTCTCCAGGGTGCTTAGTAATGTGGAGTGTGAGTCTTGGGACATGGTTGGGGACCTATAGCATGCCTCAACCTGAATCACTGTCTTATCCAATGTTAGCTGCACCTGAAGTATCTCTAATGTATTATGTTGGGCTACCAGTCTGAAGGTGTGCACATCCTTTATGAATATGGAAACACCACCGCCTTTGGAGCATCGGTCCAAGTTCTGGGGCTGAAAGATGTGGAATGAGTTATAGCCTGGTAGTGCAGGGGTGCTTTCTGCTGCCCTGAACCAAGTCTCTGTTACAGCACAAATGTTGATGTTCTCCATTTTAATGAGTGCTTCAAGCGAGTGAATTTTGAGATTTAGACTTATAGCATTGAACAGCATGACCCTCAGATTGCACTTGCTTGTAGCTGTTACAGTGGTAATTTGGTCTTTGGAACACAGCCTAAAAAAGGCACTATAGTGGTGGCAAGAGCCTTGGCCAGTATCCAGAAGCTCAGGGTTGACAGATGCAGGCCATCTCTGGCAAAGCATCGAAGTCTGTCAGTCATGTCATCCTAGGCAGACAGATACTGGATCCCCTTAGAATGACACCAAAAACTTAGCCAATTGTTGAAATCAATCATTTTCTGCTTGTACTGTGGTATCATTCTGGGTGATGGTAGGATGCTGCTCAGTGCTAGGGTCATACCCCCCTAGGCTACATAATCCGAGAGCTCCTCTATGTCTCTTTTCATGTAGTCCAGGGAGGTACGTCTCAGGTCGTTCACACCCACATGTACAATGACAGAGTCATATCTGTACCTGTTGTTGAGGGACCTGAGTGAGTGCATTATGTGGCGGATCCTGGCACCTGACAGGCAGCTGACTGTTACTTTCTCCTTATTCAACCTAGTGAGTGAGACACCATTGTGCCTCACTATCGAGTCACCTATGACTAGTGTATTGGGCATGCTGTTTTGTCTTAGGGGCTTTGGTTGAGTGGCACACTGTTTAGGAGAGTTATGTGTCTCATGATTAGTGTTGTATTGTAGTGGTTGAGTGCGTTTCTGCCTTGGAGGTCTCTGCTGTTTGGGTAGATTTTTATTGAGAACCTCCGCAAAGGTGGGTGTGTGGTTTGTGTTTTTATGTGAAGGCAGTGCTAGTGTGTGTTCTGGAGAGCTATGTATTCCATGTGGTGTGGTGCAAGTGCTGACCTTCTCCTCTTGACCAGCTATTCCTGTATTGGCTGGAGACTGCGTGACTTCCAGTTTGGATATATAAGTGCATCTCTCGCAAGTCTGAGTGTTGGGAGGTAAGAGGAGAGGGTTGTCGGTGTACATGAGGCAGTTGCTACATTGCTTCAGGATGCCCAAATTCACCAGGTTAATAGGAGAAAGCACAGGGAGCTGACCTTTAGACATGCCTAGAGGGGTGGGCATTAATAATAAGTAATGGAGCTGTTTCCGTGTAGAATGTTTAGCACTGGTAGCACTTTTGTGTGCTACAATAATTGCTACAAGAAGTCTGGTAAAGTGCTGAACTAATAAGCTAGTAAAAGTGCAGGAGAGGAGAGAACTAGCAGATCTAAGGGAAAAACTGAAGAGCAAACTTTGGCACCGCTCAGAAGCTTACAAACAGTCCTGGATACAGCAAGTCAATATCTGGACTAGACTAGTTACATGAAAGATGTGAAAGAAGGGCAAATGCAGGCTTTTAAACCAGAAAGTTGGAAGATATGGAAATAACTGCCCAGACGGCCAATAAACTACAATTTCTGGGCCAGAAACTACTTCTCTTGTGGTAGACAGGCTACCTTGTGCTTATCACTGACACTGATAAGCTAGAAGGTTCCCTCTGACACAGAAAGGCTTGGGGGGCTCAGAAGCTTACAAAGTCTTGGATACAACAAATCTGTATCTGGACTAGACTAGTTACAGGAAAAGCAGGAAACATGCCCAAATGCAGGCTTTTAAACCAGAAAAGTTGAAAGAGATAGGCCAAAAGGCCAATAACTACAATTTCTGGGCCAGAAACCATTCATCTTGTGGTAGATAGGCTAGCTAGTGCTTACCACTCCTACAATTTGGATAGTTGGGACTTGAGCAGTGTTTTAAATATTTGGGGGTTAGCAGTGGTTAGTATTGATTGGGGGAGGTCATGTTCCATATCCTGGAGATACTATTGGAGTACAAAGAGTCTCTGTGGTAGCTGTTGGTCTTAGTTACTTGTAGAAGGAGCTTATCAGAAGATCTAAGTTGTCTTGTGTTGGACTGGGCTTTAAGTAGTTTTTTTAGAGCTGGGCATTTTTCAGGCTGATATATTACCTCGTGGGCTATTGTAAGTTGGATAAATATAAGGAGATTGGGTAATTCCAGCCAGTTAAGTTGTTGTAGTGCAATACAGTGATGTGCTGTATGTGGAGAGTTGTTAGCAAATCAGGCAATTTTATTATAGCATGCCTTAAGTTTGGTTAGTTTGGTTTTCTTCAGTTTAGTGAAGATAGCAGAGCCATATAGGAGGGGAGACAATAAATGTGTCCTGGCAATAGTATGCCTAGTGAAATCAGTAAGATACTGTTTGGTTCTATAGAGGGAGCCTAGTTTAATGTGAACCTTTTTAATTACAATTGCCAGATGTTTATCAAATTTCAAGTTGGTATCAATTGTGATACCAAGAAGTTTGGTGTGTGATACTGGTTCAATCTTGGTGCTATTAGATGAGTAGATTTGAAAATATGTGTATTGGTTTGTGGGTTTATTGTTAGAAAATATCATTAGTTTTGTTTTATCGGGGTTCATGATTAATTGTGAGCTTGCAATCCAAAAGTTTTTGGTAAGAGACTATACTGAATGCTTTGGACATATCTAAGGAATATTGAGACTAGTTGGCCATTGTTAATAAGATGGTTAATGCTGTCTGTAAAGCTTAGTAATGCTGTGGTGGTGCTATGGCTAGGTTGAAAGCCATGTTGGGTGTTAGTTAGGAGACTTTTTGAGAGTAGGTGAGACATGAGCTGTGAGTGGATGCATTTTTCTAAGATTTTGGATAGGGAAGATAGTATTGCGAAGGTCTATAATTAGAGAGGTCAGTATTGGCTCCCCCTTTCTGTAATGGTATTATGTAGGAAGTTTTCCAGATTTTGGGTACATGAAGTTCATTTATGGAGTGATTAATTAGAATTGAGATTGGGTGGGCGATGTCATCAGCTGCTAACTTAAGGTAGTCAGCTGGTAATTTATTAGCAGCAAGGATGGTAGTTTTTAGTTTATTAAGCATTCTTTTTATTATGCTTGATGGCACTGATTTAAAAGAAAAGTTATTGGTTATATTATGAGGTTCAGTAGAGATTTTTAGTGGGGTAGTACTATTTGATTTGGTAAGGTTAAAGATGGAACTGGTGAAGTAGTTATTGAATTGAGTTGAAATGTTATCTTGTGTATTTGTAGTAGATGGAGTTGGGGTTACAGAATGGCCTGGCTGTAGTAACTGATTTATACTTGCCCAGAATTTTTTTTGGGTTAGTTTGACATTTTTGTTGTGCTGCTGTATAGTAGGATTTTTTTTGTCATTTTTCACCTGTTTTTTTTTTTTTTTGCTCAGTTTCTGAGTTGATGGTAATTGTTAAGTGTAGTAGGTTTTTTATTGGAGTGGTATACTGCCCAGGCTTTGTCTCTGATTTTGAGCAGAAGTATTGTCTCTTTGGTTAGGCAAGGATCATGGTATACTTTTATTCTTAAGGTTCTTATTGGGGTTTGACTATTAAGTATGTCCAGGAATGTATCATTAAAGTATGATACTGCCCTGTCAAGTGGTAAAAATGACAGAGGAGATTAGTCACATTGTTTTAGGGATAATATAAAGTTTTGAGAAGAGAGGTTTTTTTTGTTACGTATTTGTCTAAAAATTGTGATTTTGGGTGGTTGTGTGTTTTGTCACAGGAGGTAAGTTGGTAGATGATTGCTTAAGCTATTTGGGAGACATCCTGACAGTCTAGAAAGAGAAGGTTTGTTGGATAAGGTCCAATCTAAAATTGAGCGTCTATTTGTCTTTTTATCTCCTCGAGTTGGAAATTTTATTAACTGGGAAAAGCCATGTAAATTTATGAAATTTGTGGAATTTTCAGATGTGCAGGTTGACCAGTCTAAATTAAAGTCCCCCATTAAAATGGTTTCTTAATGTACATTAAACCTTCTCAGTAGACTTTTCTCTCTAACACACCCTCTGTAAGTGTATTTGTTATGAGCAGGAGTGCTAAACAAGTAATTTAATTTGCATAACTGCTAATAGCTTCACAGGTAGGTACTAGGCTATCTGCCTGAAGGCATTTATAAGCCTAGCCGGAATGTGTTGGCTTTCGCCACCCCCTTAGATTAGTTCCCTGTGCCTCTGTCCCGTAGAGCCACTGAAGTGATCCCTGGGGTAAACCTTCTGTTTCCCATCCACTCGTCAAGGTTTCTCTTGAAGAGGGTTAGCAAGGAGCTCTGCCTAATGTAGATTGGAATCTTGTTCCAGAGCATGGGAAGTCTCTGGGACAGGAATCTATCCCTCCAGCACGTCCTATTTATTGTTGTGGTGAGGTTTAGATCCCTGGAGCGTGTGGCTTGAGGGGATATGGTTTTTGTTAGAAAAATATGCATTTAAATATATGTGAAATGCTAGTTTAAAAGCAAAGTAGTATGTAATGCATTTTATTCTATTAATGATATAACAAAAAGGCTGAATTCATGTACAATTGTAAGTAGTTTTGAAACTGCAGTGTGGCTTGTAGCAAATTGACCTCTGGCCCTGGCAGCTGCCAGCTCAGCAAGTTTTAATGTTTATGCTTTTCACAAGTGATTATCTGCTGGGTCAGGAAATTAAATATGTGAAATAATGAAATCTTCTGCTCTTTCCTGCTGGGATGATTTGGCCTTGTATATGTGTTACTAAGATAGCATGCAGCTGTTGGGAAAGTGTTACAGGGAACAAAGAAGTGTATTAAAAGACTGAATCTGCTATTGTATTCGGACTAGTTTGAATCCTTGAAGAAGTAACTTTACAGAAAGACATTATGTCTGACCAGGTGGATAGCAAGGCCGTATTGTTACCAGAGGAAAACTTTTTTAAAATATACAGCATCAGCATAAAGCAATGAATAGAACATTGTAAGCTAGAGTGATGTAGATGCCCTGTGACATACCACGTCAGTAAGGTGGGCACAACTTGAATGTAAAGACTATAAAATCTGTATACTTCCTGTTTCATGTTAGACAAAACTCTTGATTTTATTTAACAGTTTTCTTTAGGTGGAGCATGTCCATCAATTCTGGGTTGGACATGGCCTTGTATGTCAGACAGAGATCACCTCTGAGTAGGCGGTATGCAACCGAGTACAGCTGGAGTTTCTTCAGTAGGGCTGCATAAGGCATCTGCTTGAGGCCAGTGATCCTCTTGGTGAGGTACTTCTGTGGTCTTTCCAGTTGTTGCAGGTGTCTTGTAAGGTTCATCCCAAATGAGGCATTGTACTCTATGATGGGTCTGATGAGTGATGCGTAGAGGGGCCCAATGACCTCTTTCGATCTTGATGCAAACCCTTTTGTGATTAGGTGGCCCACATAGAAGGACTTTCTAACCACTTTGGCAGAAGGACTTTCTAACCACTTTGGCAATGTGATTATCAAAGGAGAGGTTACTGTCTACTTGAATCCCCAGATCCCTTATTACATCTTCCATATTTAGGGGGCTACCACCTATGTGATAGTTTGTGGGTACTTTGTTTTTTCCAAAGTGGATGACTATGCACTTTTTGGCATTTCGCTTGAGGTCATGGTTTTGACACCAGGTATCTGTCTCAGTGAGGCCCTTTTGGAGGATGTCTATGTCAGTCAGAGAGTCAATTATAGCCCCTAGTTTGCAGTCATCTGCAAACTTGGTCAGCCATAGTCCTCCTGTGCTTGCCTGTACCTCTGAGAAGTATATGCTGAACAGGAGGGGTCCTAGGACTGAGCCCTGGGAAATGCCACTTGTAACCAGTTTAGAGTCAGACCTAGCTCCTGCAACTCTTATCATGTGGGTTCTGTCCATGAGCCAGTTGGCAACCCATCTTGTGATGTAGGGGTTTATGTTCAGGCTGGTGAGCTTATCTATACTACCTGAGTGGGGAATGGTGTCGAAGGCCTTTGCAAGGTCTAGATAGGCTGTGTGGACCACCTTTCCCTCGTCTATAGCCTTGGTAACTGTCTGAAAGAAGTCCACCAGGTTTAAGAGGCATGATCTGCCCTTAACAAAGCCAAACTGGGTAGGGTCCAGTGTTTGGAGGTTCCCAATGTCTCTGTTAATGAGATCCATGATGATGCGCTCCATAGCTTTGCAGACCAAGCTAGTCAGGCTTATAAGGCGATAGTTCCCGGGGTCCACTGTGGCTTCACCTTTGTGGAGCAGAATAACCATTGCTGTGCGCTACTCTGTGGTTACATAGCATATGGAGAGGCTGAGTTTAAACAGTTTGTTTAGGTGAGGGGTTAGTTCATCTTTGAGCTCGTGTAGGAACGCAGCCTGTGACACTGTCTGGTCCCTTTAATGCTGTGTTTTTGGCTTTGTAGAGGGCTGTTTTAACATGAGCGTCTGTGATTTCAGGGGGACATTTTTCTGGTATAGTTATGGGCCCTTTTGGGGATGAGAGGGGGGTGAAGTCTGCACTGAACCTGTCTGACAGGATGTTGGCTATATCGGTCGGTTCAGTGTATTTTGTGCCATTCTGCACTAATTCCAAGCAGATCTGACCACTTAGATTCTTGACATAGCTAAAGAATGCCTTGTGGTTATGTTTGGAGTCTATGGCAATTTTTCTTTCGAAGCTAGCCTTGGATGATTTTATGAGGGAATCTAGTTTCTTGCTGATACTGATCAGGGATGTCTTCCCTTCTTGGGATTTTACTCTTTTCTGTACTAGTTTCCTCCTTCTATTGTAATGCTGGTTTATGGCAGGGGTCCACCAGACTGGTTTCCTTTTCTTGGAGGAGTGAGTCTTGGTTTTGTTTGGGATAGCACAATCCATGCATTCTTGTAGGTGCCCGTAGAGTGCATTAGTAAAGGATTTTGCAGCTTGGACAGCGTTATCCTTTAGCATGGGGGCTTTGAAACTTCCCACCTTGGTCTTAAGTAATGTGAAGTTTGCTTTTGAAAAGTTTTTCATGGTGGTTTCTTTGACCGGGGGTGGTGGCGGAATGTGGATATCCAGAGTGATTAGTTTATGGTCAGATCTAACCAACGAGAGCTTGAGGTCCAGTGTGGAACACTGGTCGCCCATGTTGGTGATGACCAGGTCCAATATGTTGTCACCTCTGGTGGGGGTGTTGACCAGCTGATCCAGGGTATTTGAGTTTATAAATTCTAGGAAGTGTTGGGCAAGGGAGTTTGTACTTGAGTAGTTCTCCCAGTTAATGTTTGGGTAATTGAAATCACCCAATATCAGGGTGTTTGGTAGGACCTTTATCTTTCCCAGTGTTTCCAGGAATGCGGAGTGGGGGTCATGGGACATGGTGGGTGATCTGTAGCTAATGAGTCACAGGCATGTGCATATCATCATGTCGGTAGTAACACAATATTTACCTGCCTAGCACCTCGAGCAAATTGATTCATGAGTGATACTGAGCTGACATCTAGTTAACATATTCACTGTGCTCAGAGGGGTTAATCTACACCATGTAAGCAGAACCAAGGGCTATGGATCTTCCATAGTGCTAGGGAAGACTGGTTGGTTTCCAGTTGCAGTCAAACACAGCTACTGTTGCTGACTGTTAGAACTGTTGCATTTCAGATACATTTTGGAAAACTCTCTTAAAATCTGTCAAGGTATGTAATGTTGTTTACAAGTACTGCTTACTGATTTATATTTTGTATGCTTTTATTTGGAATAAGTGCTAACTTTTAAAAGTTGTGTTTTTGTAACGAACATAGGAACAGTTGTTGCAGTGCTTAGTGCTCCTCTACTTCTGTTTCATGGGTATCTGGCAATATTCCAAGGATGTTGAGACATGTCTGACTTGTGAAGATTATGTGGGTTATTGTTGCATTAAGAAGCTGTTCTTGGTTTATGCTTTTCTATCTGCCTAGTATTTATATATCTGACTATTCTTCTGTAGGTCCTCAACATTGGTGTTTGTTCCATTCTGCAATCATATGTTGTTCCCATTTGTTTTGTGTGTGTGTGTGTGTGTGTGTGTGTGTGTGTGTGTGTGTTTGTGTGTGGGTCATGTTGCAGTTTTAAAGATCTTGCAGTGATATACTTCAGATATGTTTTTTACATTTTAAACAGTGATGCCTGCATAATGCTCTTTCTCTCCCCAATATTAGATCAGCTTTTAACCCCCATCCCCTTTTATGTTATTTACTTTGGTTACATTTTTCTTTTTTATTTCTCAAGGATATGACACCAAAGCCAAAACCAAAGGCATCCATTCCATGGAAATCTCAATTATTAGATGCTGAGAATGACATTACAGTCCAGGTTTTCTGTCTCCATGTGGCATGGATCCTAGATCCTCATTTAGTTGACGCGTCTTTCCCTGACTGTGACTAGCGGCAGGTGGCCAATAAAGTGAATGCTGTGGGTGGCCAAGGCCATGACTACAAGAATGTCAGGCATATGGCCAGTGATATTATCAAGACTGTTATTAATATAGCCAAGGCTGTGGCACAGGAACAAAGAGCTACTTGGAGTGGGCCTCCTGCAGAACCACCACTCACTGTGATGGAAAACGTTTCAGTGTCTGTTATGGAAGGTTTGCTGGGGAGGGTCAGCATCCATAAGGCCAAACAGCTGGCACATCATTTGGCTGCACCAGATCCTGCTCCCATAGTGGTACTACTTTCACTGCTCTATCAGTGGTGGAGGTGTCCACACCCAGACATGGTTGGCCATGTGGTGGTAGTCATGTATGTAGTCATGATCAGAACTCATCCAGCATACACCATTCACATTCGGTTAGCATCTTAACTTAATGCCAGGTTCATGGATCTAGCAGTGCAAAACCTGTACAGGTAGATCACGTGGCCAGGGTCACCAGTAATGAACTGAATCCTCTACCATGCACAGCTCAAACCTGTCCAGGGTACTAAAGAGTAGTGCTGACACAAATCCTGTGGCTGTTTCTGCAAACCCATACACAGTACACCTTCCATTCACCATAACACCTCACACACTCAAAGCATTCTTCAGAACTGACTTCCTTACATCTGGAGATACTGGCCCTGACAGTGAACATTAGCTCCAAATGTCATCTCTCAGAAGCACACATACTTCTTTTGTGACAGGCTTGCCCTCCTGTAACAACCCCACCCCCAACTATGCACATAATGTCTGTGTCCTGCCTTTTGCACATTTCTGTGACTTAGGGTTACCTATGCTGATTCACAAAGTGGCCAGCTAATGATTGCTTAGTGTTATGCCTGTTTGCATTAGGATATGTAATGATTTTCAGTTTGTTTTAGTCTGCTTAAATTCACCAGTGTTATTAGCTGCAGTGGTCATACTTGTAGTAGTACTATTAGTAATATTAATAATGCAATATTGTTACTTATGTAGTATTGCTTGCTAAGCCCCTTGTGCAGATGATGTTGAGATTGTACATATCCCTGCTGGGGTTACTTATGATGCACAATAATAATAACCTTGCCATTATGATTTGGAGTAATGCTTTTTTTCTTTCTACTGCTGGATTGCAACTCCTCATATATATCTTAACTAGTTATATTTTCATTTGTAGTTATA
The DNA here is from genome assembly GCF_019279795.1 of Protopterus annectens. Lineage (NCBI taxonomy): Eukaryota > Metazoa > Chordata > Ceratodontiformes > Protopteridae > Protopterus > Protopterus annectens. The sequence goes on along the minus strand of NC_056732.1, from coordinate 1,356,403,892 downwards.
AGGTTCTAAAACTATGCCTGATAACCTACTTACCTTTGTGGAAGATGGTGACATTAACCTACTCCTTGTGAATTTGTTTGACATGCAGCTTCTTAGGTGTAATTCACAAGCTGGAAACATAATACATATGAAGGAAAAATAATTTTGATCCATTTAAAATCTTCATATTTGATTTGGTCTGTGTATGTTGCATATATATCAGTCATATAGATTACTTATGCCATTCTGTATAGTTGATCAATAGTTTGATTTTACTGAAGTACAGCAAATAAATTAAGTGGCTGTGTCAGATCTGACTCTATAAGTTCATAGGTTGGTACTAGGCTATCAGCCCTAGGGCCTATACAAGCCTAGCCATAACAATTCCCTGGCTATTTCTTCCCACACTATTTACTTCCCTGGACCCCTGTCTAACAGGGCGACTGACGTGATCCCCGGGGTGAATTTCCTTTCTCCCATCCAATCATCAAGGTTCCTTTTGAAGAGGGCCAAAGAGGCACTCCGCTTGACATGTATGGGCAATCTATTCCAGAGTCTGGAGAGTCTCTGGATCAAAAACCTATCCCTCCAGCATGTTTTGTTTATTGTGATGACAAGGTTTAGATCCCTGGAGCGTGTGGCTCTGAGGGATTGGGATTTCTTTAAGTGTAGCATGTCCAACAGCTCTGGGTTTGACATGGCCTTGTATGTTAAGTAGAGATCACCTCTGAGTAGACGATATGCGACAGAGTATAGCTGGAGTTTTTTAAGGCGGTCAGCGTAGGACATCTGCTTTAGGCCTGTGATTCTTTTAGTGAGGTATTTCTGCGGCCTTTCCAGTTGTTGCACATGTCTTGAGAGGTACATACCAAATGCGGCGTTGTATTCTATAATGGGTCTAATGAGGGACGAGTACAGTGGGACAATGACCTCCTTTTTTCTGGATGAAAAGCCCTTAGTGATGAGGTGTGCCACATAGAAGGATTTCCTGACTGTTGTGGCAATGTGGTTATCAAAGGTGAGACCACTGTCCACCTGTGTCCCTAAGTCTCTTATAACACTTTCGGTGTTTAGTGTATTGCCACCTTTATGGTAATTCATGGATACATGTTTTTCCCAAAGGGGATAACTATGCATTTCTTGGCATTGAGCTTGAGCCCATGGCTCTGGCACCAAGCATCTGTTTCTATAAGGCCCTTTTGTAGAGTATCCACATCATTTGTCAATAATGGCTCCCAGTTTGCAGTCATCTGCAAACTTTGTTAGCCAGAGTCCCTTAGTGTTGGCCTGTACTTCAGAGAAGTAGATGCCAAACAAGAGCGGTCCCAGGACTGAACCCTGAGGTGCTCCACTTGTCACTTGTCTGGAGCTGGATTTGGAGCCAGCTACTTTTACAGTGTGGGTTCTATCAGTAAGCCAGTTAGCAACCCATTGGGTGACGTAGGGATTAATGCCCAGCTTAGTAAGTTTATCTATGATTCCAGAGTGGGGGATGGTGTCAAAGGCCTTGGCAAGGTCTAGATAGGCTGTGTGGACCACCTTACCCTTGTCCATGGCTCTGGAGACTGATTCAAAGAAGTCAGTCAGGTTCAGGAGACAAGATCGGCCCTTCTCGAACCCACACTGGGTGGGGTCCAGTGTTTGAAGGTTGCCAATGTCTTTGTTTATAAGTTCCATGATAATACGCTCCATGTCCTTGCAGATAAGGCTTGTCAGACTGATGGGACAGTAGTTTCCAGGATCCAAGGTGGATCTCCCCTTGTGAAGTGGGACAACTGTAGCTCTGTGCCGCTCAGTGGGCACGAAACCTGAGGTGAGGCTATGATTAAACATGACACTTAGGTGAGGTGCCAGTTCATATTGTAGTTCATGTAGTACACAGCCCGGGATGTCATCTGGTCCCATGGATGCTGTATTCTTAGCTTTGGAGAGTGCGTTTTTTTACCTGTGTGGCCGTTATTACCGGAATTTGGCAATCTTCCGGTATTGAGATGGGCCATTTAGGGGATGAGAGGAGGTGAAGTTGGCACTGAATCGATCTGCCAGGATATTGGCAATATCCTTGGGATCAGTATATTTAATGCCATTCTGTTTTAGCTCAGCGCAGATCTGAGCATTGCCATTTAGATTCTTGACATGGTTATAGAATGCCTTGTGGTTGTCTTTGGAATCTTTGGCAATTTTATTTTCGTAACTAGCTTTGGAGGATTTTATGAGGGATCTCAGTTTCTTACTGAGGCTCGTAAGGGAGTTTTTTGCATCGTGGGATTTTCCTCTTTTCTGCAACAGTTTCTTCCTTTTGTTGTAAAGTTTGATTATGGCAGGGGACCACCGGATTGGCTTCCTTTTTTTGGATGAGAGCATCTTAGTTCTATTTGGGATGGCACGATTCATGCATGAGTGGATGTGCTCGTACAGTGCCTTAGTGTAGGATTCAGCAGTTGAACTTTCAGTTCCTGTCTGCATGGGTGTCATGAAGTTTGTCACTTCTGACTTGAGTAGCATGAAGTTGGCTTTGGAGAAGTTTTTTATGGAGGTTTCCTTACTGGGGGGTTGGGGTGGGATGTGGATGTTAATGGTGATTAGCTTATGGTCAGACCTGACTAACGAGGGGGTGACCATAGGTGTGGAGCATCAATTTACCATGTTAGTAATGACCAGGTCTCAGATATTGGAGCCCCTGGTGGGAGTATGGATTAGTTGATCCAGGGCGTTGGAATTTATGAATTCCAAGAACCGTTGAGCAAAGGTGTTGGTACATGAGTAGTTTTCCCAGTCAATGGCAGGGTAGTTAAAATCACCCAGTATTAGGGTGTTTGGTTCTATCTTAATATTTTCCAGTATGTTTAGAAAGGTGTAGTGAGAATCTTGGGGTATGGTGGGGGATCTGTAGCAAGCTACAATTTGGACTGCAGTCTTACCTAGTGTTAGTTGCACATGGAGAATTTCAGACGCATTGTGTTGGGCAACTAGCCTGATTTTGTGAATATCCTTGGTGAATATTGACACTCCTCCACCTTTAGTATTTCGGTCCTGGTTTGGAGGCCGAAAAGTGTGGTAAATGTTGTAGCCTGGTATTGCAGGGGTGCTCTCTGGAGCCTTGAACCAGGTCTCAGTTACTGCACAGATATCGATGTTCGCCATTTTTAGGAGTGCCTCGAGAGAGTGCATTTTGAGGTTTAGACTTCTAGCATTGAGTAGCATTACCTTCAGATTTTGCGTGCTTGTACCTGTTACGGTGGTGGTTTTGTCCTTTGAACTTTGCCTAAAAAAGGCACTATAGGGGTGGCAAGAGCCTTAGCCAGTAACCTGAATCCCAGGGGCGACAGGTGCAGACCATCTCTGGCAAAGCATCGTAGTCTGTCAATCATGTCGTTCAAGGCAGACAGATACAGGATTCCCTTTGAATGACACCAGAAGCTTAGCCAATTGTTGAAGTCAATCATTTTGTCCTTATATTGTGGTGTCATTCTGGGCGAAGGCAGGATGCTACTCAGGGCTAGGGTCATACCTGCCTGGGCCACATGATCCGAGAGCTCTTCCATGTCTCTTTTCATGTAGTCCAGGAAGGTACGTCTCAAGTCATTCACTCCAACATGGACAATGACAGAGTCATATCTGTACTTGTTGTGGAGTGACTTGAGTGCATGCATTATGTGGCGGATCCTGGCACCCGACAGGCAGCTGACTGTAATTTTCTCCTTGTTCAACCTGGTGAGAGGAACATCAGTGTGCCAGACTATAGTCACCTATGACTAAAGTGTTAGGTACATTGTCTTGCCTTAGGGGCTGTTGCTAGGTGGCACACTGGTGTTGTGAACTATGTGACACTTTGGTTGTGATTGGTGTTTGTTTGCATTTCAGCTTCAGAGGTCCTTGTTGCTTGGGCAGGTTACAGTTAAGGGCCTCTGCATATGTGGATTTAGTCTTGCTATATGGGGGTGTTGGTCGTGTGGGTTTAGAAGGGCTATGTGTTGCTTGAGGTGTAGTGTGGGTGTTAACCTTCTCCTCTTGACTGTCTAGCACAATCTTGGGTGAAGAGAGCTTTGCTTCCATTTTGGCTATGTAAGTGCATCTCTCACAGGTTGTAGTGTTGGGTGGTAGGAGGAGAGGGTTGTCTGTGTACATGAGGCAATTGCTGCATTGCCCCAGTATGCCCAGATTCACCAGGTGGACAGGAGAAATCACTGGAAGCTGACCCTTGGACATGCCTGGTTTGGTGCTTTTTTTTGTTAAGTACAGGAGCTGTTTTCCCTTACCTTAACAAGGGACTTTGCAATTATAGGCTCCTTATTAACAAGGAGAGTTGAGTGCTTGTATCAGTTTAAGGCTTCCTAGTGCTTTCCAGCAGGTATTAGAGAAAGTGCTAGCCACAGGGATGCTTAAAGGTAAGATGAAAAAAAATGCACACTGCAGTGTGCACTAGAGAAGTTAGATGTGAAAGTAGGTAACTTAAGTATTACCTGTTTAAAAAGTTAAGGTTTAGTAGAGCGTTACTATTTTTAAAACAGCAAGATGGGTTGAAAGGGGTGGTCAGTTTTGTATTCTGGTACTATGGAATACAGTAGGATGGCCAATAAATTTAAATAGTTGAAGGGGAGGGATTTCAAAAAATGATGATTTTGTGATTACTCACACAAGCCAGTGAAAGTAGAGAGGAAATTAGATATATGGTCAGATTAACATAAGAGGCAGGCAACTAGAAAGACAGTGGTATTTAACAGGACAACTGTAACTGGGTGGATGGGTGGGCGGGGAAAAAAATTCTGCCTGACTCAGAAGAGAGAGAGAGAGCTGTGGTCTCTTTTGAAGTTTTAATATGCTGTTAAAGCAGAATGCAAGTAAAACACAAGGTAAAGAAAACAAACTACAGTATTCAAAATATAGAAAGGCAATAAAGTAATACAAAAAATAAAATAAAACTAACCTTTCCTTCACAGCAAAGTGTAGCAAAGTCTGGATGAGCCTTTCTGGTACTACTGCCACTGTTGCATCAGTGGTAGACATGTCCAGACTCAGACAAGGTAGACATTATTTGTTCATTACAGGTTCATCACTTACGTCTGTTGCTGCTGCTGACAATGTCATAGGCTGGGGCTGCTTATGTCTGATGGTCACAGTAGCCAGCCAGTACATGGGTAAATAAAGGCTGGTAAGTTTGCATGCATCACTGTTACTATATGTATGAGCTTAGCTCCTTTTTTTCAATAAGTGGTGAGTGTGTGTGCCGTTTACTACCTCTTAGCCAGTGCCATGGCATACTGTGCATGCCTCCATCTGCCATTATTGTTCCCAGCTGCAGGTTCCTTATCTGAGTATATAGTGACAGGGCTATTAGTCTATTCACATACGTCATGGTTTGGAGGCCCTGTATTTTCTTGGTGAGGAACCTCTGTGGTCTCTCCAGCTGCTGCAGGTGCCTGTTGAGGTACATGCCAAAGGGACCATTGTACTCTATTAGTGGTCTGATGAGGGTCGAGTACAGTAGGGCTATAGCCTCCTTAAATCTGGATGTGATGCCCTTACTTATGAGGTGTGCAATGTAGAATGCTTTCTTTACCACAAAGGAAAATTGGTGGTTGAAATTTAGATTGCTATCTACCTGTGTTCCTAGGTCTTGCACCACTGAGTTTGAGTTCAGGGGGGGTGTTGTCAATATTATAATTAGTGGGGAATTCTACACTGCCAAAGGGAATAATAATGCAGTTTTTTGTGTTTAGTTTTAGACTGTGGCTTTGGCACCAGTCATTTGGCTGTGTTAGCCCTTCCTGTAGTATGTTAACATTATTAGGGGATTCGATGATTGCATGTAATTTTGCAATCATCAGCACACTTGGTAAGTCAAAGGCTGTCTAATTTAGCCTGAATTTCTGAGAAGTAGATTGGGAACAGTAAAGGACTCAGCATAGAACCTGCTGTTATACCACTGGTGACAGGTCTACTGATAGAGGTGAAGTCACAGACTTTGACAGTATGTTCTTTCAGTGAGCCAGTTAACTACCCATCCACTGATGTAAGGGTTAGCTACTTTTCTGTATAAAAAAAAAATCTAAGCCTGTTTCCTACCTTTCCTGTAACTAGTGTAGTCCAGATTCAGATTTGCTGTATCCAGGACTGTATGTAAGCTTCTGAGCCCCCGAATCTTTCTGTGTTGGAGGGAAGCCTTCTAGTTTATCAGTGGGAGTGGTAAGCACTAGGTAACCTATCTACCACGTAAGGAGTGGTTCTGGCCCAGAAATTGTAGTTACTGGCCATCTGGGCAGTTTTTCCATCTCTCTCAACTTTCTGATTTAAAAGCCTGCATTTGCACTTGTTTCCCCCCTTTAATGTAACTAGTTTAGTCCAGATACAGATTCTTAGTTTTAGCACTTGAATTTGCTTATTCATGATCAGCACTTGTTCAGAACTTGCTGTAAGCACTAAACAACCTACTAATTACTACAACACTCAACCTTCCTTATTACCTAGAGGAAAACAGTTTTGGTACTTACTTTCCTCACTTACTTAGAGAAAAACAGCTCTTGTAATCACCTTCCTCACTTATGTAGAGGAAAATTGTTTTTTATTCAGGCATGTCCAAGGGTCAGCTCCCAGTGTTCTCTCCTGACTATCTGATGAATCTGGGCATCTTGGGGCAATGTAGAAATTGCCTCATGTACACAGACAACCCTCTCCTCCTACTACCCAACACTACAACTGGAGAGAGATGCACTTATCTAGCCAAACTGGAGGTAAAGCTCTCTCCAACCAAGACTGAACTTGACAATCAAGAGGAGAAGGTAAACACTTGCACCACACCACACTCATCACATAGTCTCACTAAATCTACACCACCAAAATCCACACATAGAAACACAAAAACATTCGCGGAGGCTCTCAATAATAATCTGCTCAAGCAACAGAGACCTCCAAAGCAGAAATGCAAGCAACCTCCACCCCCCAACACAACCCAAATGACACATAACTCGCAGACTCAGTGTGCCACTCAACCACAGCCAATAATGCAAAACAACGTACACAACACACTAGTCATAGGTGACTCTATAGTCAGGCACACTGATGTCCCACTCACCAGGTTAAACAAGGAGAAGGTTACTGTCAGCTGCCTGTTGGGTTCCAGGATCTGCCACATAACCCACGCACTCAGGTCACTCCACAACAAGTACAAATATGACTCTGTCATTGTCCATGTTGGTGTGAACGACCTGAGACGTACCTCCCTGGACTACATGAAAAGAGACATGGAAGAGCTCTCTGATCTTGTAGCCCAGGCAGGTATGACCCTAGCCCTGAGTAGCATTCTGCCATCACCCAGAATGATACCACAGTACAAGGACAAAATGACTGACTTTAACAATTGGCTAAGCTTCTGGTGTCATTCTAAAGGGATCCAGTATCTGTCTGCTTGGGATGACATGGTCGACAGAACACGATGCTTTGCCAGAGATGGCCTGCACATGTCTCCCCTGGGATTCTGGACACTGGCTAAGGTTCTTGCCACCCCTATAGTGCCTTTTTTAGGCAAGATTCAAATGACAAATTCACCACCGTAACAGGAACAGGCAAGCAAAAACTGAGGGTGATGCTACTCAATGCTAGAATTCTAAATCTCAAAATGCACTCACTCGAGACACTCCTTAAAATGGAGAACACCGATATCTGTGCAGTGACTGAGGATTGGTTCAAGGCTCCAGAGAGCACCCCTGCACTACCAGGCTATAACTCATACCACACTTTTCGGCCATGTAACCTGGAACGGAACACCAAAGGCGGAGGTGTGTCCATATTCATTAAGGATATCCATACCTCCAGGCTAGTTGCTCAACATAATGCAGCCGAGGTTATCCAAGTGCAACTAACTCCGGGCAAAACTGCAATCCAAATTGTAGCTTGCTACAGATCCCCCACCATGCCCCAGGATCCCCACTCCTCGTTTCTTGATGTACTGGAAAATATTAGGGTTCAACCAAACATCCTAATAATGGGCGATTTCAACTACCCCACCATTAACTGGGAAAACTACTCATGTACCAACTCCTTCGCTCAACGCTTTCTGGAATTCATAAACTCCAATGCCCTGGATCAACTTATCCACACCCCCGCCAGAGGCAACAATATCCTAGATCTAGTAATTACCAACATGAGTGACCGGTGTTCCACACCTGAAGTCAATACCTCATTGGTCCGATCCGACCATAAGCTAATTACCCTAGATATCCACATCCTGCCCCCACCCCCCATTAAGGAAACCACAGTAAAAAATTTCTCCAAAGCCAACTTCATGCTTTTTAAGACAGAAGTGGTGAACGTACGTCATAACACCCATGCAGATGGACAATACAGTTACGACTACTGAATCCTACATAATTGCACTTTATAAGCACTTACACGAGTGCATGGATCGTGCTATCCCAAATAGAACTAAGATGCTATCCTCCAAAAAAAGGTAGCCAATCTGGTGGTCCCCAGCCATAAACAAACTGTACAACAGAAGGAAGAAACTGTTGCAAAAGAGAGTAAAATCCCATGAGTGGAGGAGCTCCCTGGTCAGCCTCAGTAAGAAGCTGCGATCCCTGATAAAATCCTCCAAAGCTAGTTATGAAAACAAAATCGCCACTGATTCTAAAGACAACCACAAAGCATTTTATACCTATGTCAAGAATCTTAATGGCAACACTCAGATCTGCTCAGAGTTACAGCACAATGGCACTAAATATACAGACACAACTGATATTGCCAACATCCTGGTAGATAGGTTCAGTGCTAACTTTACCCCCCTCTCATCCCCTAAATAGCCCATCTCTATACCAGAAGAATGCAAAGTTCCTGTAATCACTGCTGCACAGGTAAAAAACCACACTCTCCAAAGCCAAGGTTGGTTTGCTTTTATTTTTTGTATTTTGTATATTTTAAATACTGTAGTTTGTTTTCTTTACCTTGTGTTTTACTTGCATTCTGCTTTAACAGCATATTAAAACTTCAAAAGAGACCACAGCTCTCTCTCTCTCTTCTGAGTGAGGCAGAAATTAGAACTGAGTCAGGCAGAAATTAGAACTGATCAATTAAGGACTCATTCATAAGATAGAAGAGGTCACTTAAGGTTAATCATTTGTTAACTGAGGGTGGAGCTAGGAACTAAACTTTCTATTTAAGGGGTAAAATAAAACATTTCAGAGCTTTACCAGAAAAGCTCATCCAGACTCTGCTACACTTTGCTGTGAAGGAAAGGTTAGTTTGCTTTTATTTTTTGTATTTTGTATATTTTAAATACTGTAGTTTGTTTTCTTTACCTTGTGTTTTACTTGCATTCTGCTTTAACAGCATATTAAAACTTCAAAAGAGACCACAGCTCTCTCTCTCTTCTGAGTCAGGCAGAATTTTTTTCCCTGCCCACCCATCCACCCAGTTACAGTTGTCCTGTTAAATACCACTGTCTTTCTAGTTGCCTGCCTCTTATGGTAATCTGGCCATATATCCCATTTCCTCTCTACTTTCACTGGCTTGTGCGAGTAATTACAAAATCAAAAACCCCTCCCCTTCAACTATTTAAATTTATTGGCCATCCTATTGTATTCCATAGTACCAGAATACAAAAGTGACCACCCCTTTCAACCCATCTTGCTGTTTTAAAAATAGTAACTCTCCACTAAACCTTAACTTTTTAAACAGGTAAAACTTAAGTTACCTATTTTCACATCTAACTTCTCTAGTGCACACTGCAGTGTGCATTTTGTTTTCATCGTACCTTTAAGCATCCCTGTGACTAGCACTTTCTCTAATACCTGCTGGAAAGCACTAAAAAGCCTTAAACTGATTCAAGCACTCAACTCTCCTTGTTAATAAGGAGAAATTAATAGTAGGCACTAAACAGCCTATAATTGCAAAGTACCTTGCTAAGGTAAGGGAAAACAGCTCCTGTACTTTACAAAAAAAAAAAAAAGCACCAAACCAGGCATGTCCAAGGGTCAGCTTCCCGTGATTTCTCCTGTCCACCTGGTGAATCTGGGCATACTGGGGCAATGCACAATTGCCTCATGTACACAGACAACCCTCTCCTCCTACCACCCAACACTACAACCTGTGAGAGATGCACTTACATAGCCAAAATGGAAGCAAAGCTCTCTCCACCCAAGATTGTGCTAGACAGTCAAGAGGAAAAGGTTAACACCCACACTACACCTCAAGCAACACATAGCCCTTCTAAACCAACACCACCAACACCCACAAATAGCAAGACTAAATCCACATATGCAGAGGCCCTTAACTGTAACCTTCCCAAGCAACAAGGACCTCTGAAGCTGAAACGCAAACAAACACCAATCACAACCAAAGTGTCACATAGTTCACAACACCAGTGTGCCACCCAGCAACAGCCCCTAAGGCAAGACAATGTACCTAACACTTTAGTCATAGGTGACTCTATAGTCCGGCACACTGATGTCCCGCTCTCCAGGTTGAACAAGGAGAAAATTACAGTCAGCTGCCTGTCAGGTGCCAGAATCCACCACATAACGCATGCACTCAAGTCACTCTAGAACAAGTACAAATATGACTCTGTCATTGTCCATGTTGGAGTAAATGACTTGAGACGTATCTCCCTGGACTATTTTTATTTATTTTACATTTGTTGACCGGGCTAGTCCAACTGGATAATTTACATTTTCATTGGAGGCCCGGGGAGAAAAGCTCCAAGATTAAAACAAGGTTATAGAAATTAAACATTTACAATAAATGCCTGTGAGACAATTGAAAAGAGACATGGAAGAGCTCTCGGATCATGTGGCCCAGGCAGGTATGACCCTAGCCCTCAGTAGCATCCTGCCTTCGCCCAGAATGATACCACAATATAAGGACAAAATGATTGACTTCAACAATTGGCTAAGCTTCTGGTGTCATTCAAAGGGAATCCAGTATCTGTCTGCCTGGGACGACATGATTGACAGACCACGATGCTTTGCCAGAGATGGTCTGCACCTGTCGCCCCTGGGATTCAGGTTACTGGCTAAGGCTCTTGCCACCCCTATAGTGCCTTTTTTAGGCAAAGTTCAAAGGACAAAACCACCACTGTAACAGGTACAAGCATGCAAAATCTGAAGGTAATGCTACTCAATGCTAGAAGTCTAAACCTCAAAAGGCACTCTCTTGAGGCACTCCTAAAAATGAAGAACATCGATATCTGTCCAGTAACTGAGACCTGGTTCAAGGCTCCAGAGAGCACCCCTGCAATACCAGGTTACAACTCTTACCACACTTTTCGGCCACCAAAGCAGGCCGAAACACTAAAGGTGGAGGAGTGTCAATATTCACCAAGGATATTCACACCACCAGGCTAGTTACCCAACACAATGCATCTGAAATTCTCCAGGTGCAACACTAGGTAAGACTGCAATCCAAATTGTAGTTTGTTACAGATCCCCCACCGTACCCCAAGATTCTCACTACACCTTTCTAAACATACTGGAAAATATTAAGATAGAGCCAAACACCCTAATACTGGGTGATTTTAACTACCCTGCCATTAACTGGGAAAACTACTCCTGTACCAACACCTTTGCCCAACGGTTCTTGGAATTCATAAATTCCAATGCCCTGGATCAACTAATCCCTAGTCCCAACAGGAGCTCCAATATCCTAGACCTGGTCATTACCAACATGGGAAATCAATGCTCCACACCTATGGTCACCCCCTCGTTAGTCAGGTCTGACCATAAGCTAATCACCCTTAACATTCACATCCCACCCACACCCCCCAGTAAGGAAACCTCCAAAAAAAACTTCTCCAAAGCTAACTTCATGCTACTCAAGTCAGAAGTGACAAACTTCATGACACCCATGCAGACGGGAACTGAAAGTTCAACTGCTGAATCCTACACTAAGGCACTGTGCGAGCACATCCACTCATGCATGAATCGTGGCATCCCAAATAGAACCAAGATGCTCTCCTCCAAAAAAAGGAAGCCAATCTCGTTGTCCTCTGCCATAAACAAACTTTTCAACAAAAGGAAGAAATTGTTGCAGAAAAGAGGAAAATCCCAGGATGCAAAAAACTTCCTTACGAGCCTCAGTAAGAAACTGAGATCCCTCATAAAATCCTCCAAAGCTAGTTACAAAAATAAAACTGCCAAAGATTCCAAAGACAACCACAAGGCATTCTATAACTATGTCAAGAATCTAAATGGCAATGCTCAGATCTGCTCTGAGCTAAAACAGAATGGCATTAAATATACCGATCCCAAGGATATTGCCAATATCCTGGCAGATTGATTCAGTGCCAACTTCACCCCCCTCTCACCCCCTAAATGGCCCATCTCAATACCGGAAGATTGCCAAATTCCGGTAATAACGGCCACACAGGTAAAAAACGCACTCTCCAAAGCTAAGAATACAGCATCCATGGGACCAGATGACGTCCCGGGCTGTGTACTACATGAACTACAATATGAATTGACACCTCACCTAAGTGTTATGTTTAATCATAGCCTCACCTCAGGTTTCGTGCCCACTGAGTGTTGTAGAGCTACAGTTATCCCACTCCACAAGGGGGGATCCACCTTGGATCCTGGAAACTACCGTCCCATCAGTCTGACAAGCCTTATCTGCAAGGCCATGGAGCGTATTATCATGAAACTTATAAACAAAGACATTGGCAACCTTCAAACACTGGACCCCACCCAGTTTGGGTTCGTGAAGGGCCGATCTTGTCTCCTGAACCTGATTGACTTCTTCAAATCAGTCTCCAGAGCCATGGACAAGGGTAAGTTGGTCCACACAGCCTATCTAGACCTTGCCAAGGCCTTTGACACCATCCCCCACTCTGGAATCATAGATAAACTTACTAAGCTGGGCATTAATCCCTACGTCACCCAATGGGTTGCTAACTCGCTTACTGATAGAACCCACACTGTAAAAGTAGCCAACTTCAAATCCAGCTCCAGACAAGTGACAAGTGGAGTACCTCAGGGTTCAGTCCTGAGACCACTCTTGTTTGGCATCTACTTCTCTGAAGTACAGGCCAACACTAAGGGACTCTGGATAACAAAGTTCGCAGATGACTGCAAACTGGGAGCCATTATTGAATCCCCAAATTATGTGGATACTCTACAAAAGGGCCTTACAGAAACAGATGCTTGGTACCAGAGCCATGGGCTCAAGCTCAATGCCAAGAAATGTATAGTTATCCCCTTTGGGAGAAAACATGTACCCATGAATTACCATATAGGTGGCAGTACACTAAACACCGAAAGTGTGATAAGAGACTTAGGGACACAGGTGGACAGTGGTCTCACCTTCGATAACCATATCGCCACAACAGTCAGGAAATCCTTCTATGTGGCACACCTCATCACTAAGGGCTTTTCATCCAGAAAAAAGGAGGTCATTGTCCCACTGTACTCATCCCTCATTAGACCCATTATAGAATACAACGCCGCATTTGGTATGTACCCCTCAAGACATGTGCAACAACTGGAAAGGCCACAGAAATACCTCACTAAAAGAATCACAGGCCTAAAGCAGATGCCCTATGCTGACCACCTTAAAAATCTCCAGCTATACTCTGTCGCATATCGTCTACTCAGAGGCGATCTCTGCTTAACATACAAAGCTATGTCAAACCCAGAGCTGCTGGACATGCTACACTTAAAGAAATCCCAGTCCCTCAGAGCCACATGCTCCAGAGATCTAAACCTTATCATCACAATAAACAAAACATGCTGGAGGGATAGGTTCCTGACCCAGAGATTCCCCAGACTCTGGAATAGATTGCCCATGCATGTCAAGCAGAGTGCCTCTTTGGCTCTCTTCAAAAGGAACCTTGATGATTGGATGGAAGAAAGGAAATTCACCCCAGGAATCATGTCAGTTGCCCTGCTAGACAGGGGTCCAGGGAAGTAAATAGTGTGGGAAGAAATAGCCAGGGAATTGTTATGGCTGGGCTTGTATAGGCCCTAGGGCTGATAGCCTAGTACCAACCTATGAACCTAAGAACACAGCATCCATGGGACCAGACAACATCCCAGGCTGCATTCTACATGAACTACAGAACGAGCTGGCACCTCACCTAAATACCATGTTCAATCATAGCCTCACCTCAGGCTTTGTGCCCGCTGAATGGCGCACAGCGATGGTTATCTCACTTCACAAGGGGGGAGCCACCACGGACCCCAGGAACTACTGCCCCATTAGCCTGATGAGCCTGGTCTGCAAGGCCATAGAACGTATCATCATGGAACTTATAAACAAAGACATTGGTAATCTCCAAACTCTGGACCCCACCCAGTTTGGGTTTGTAAAAGGCAGATTATGTCTCCTAAACCTGATGGACTTCTTTGAAGCAGTCACCAAAGCCGTAGACAAGGGTAAGATGGTTCACACAGCCTATCTAGATCTTGCCAAGGCTTTTGACACCATCCCCCACTCTGGAATTATAGATAAACTCACTAAACTAGGTATAAATCCCTGTGTCACAAGATGGGTTGCCAACTGGCTCACTGACAGAACCCACACTGAGAAAGTAGCAGACTCCAAATCCGACTTCAAACCAGTGGCAAGTGGAGTACCACAGGGTTCAGTCCTGGGTCCTCTCCTGTTTGGTATCTACTTCTCTGAAGTACAGGCTGACACAGAAGGTCTTTGGCTAATGAAGTTCGCAGATGACTGCAAACTAGGAGCCATAATTGAAACTCCTAACTATGTGGACATCCTACAAAAGGGCCTCACTGAAACAGATGCCTGGTGTCAAAGCCATGGCCTCAAGCTCAATGCCAAAAAGTGCATAGTCATCCCCTTTGGTAAAAACTTTGTATCCATGAACTACAACATAGGCGGTAGTATACTTAACACTGAAAGTGTGATAAGAGACCTTGGGACACAGGTGGACAGTAGTCCCTCCTTTGATAATCATATCGCCACAGTAGTCAGGAAATCCTTCTACATGGCACACCTCATCACAAAAGGTTTCTTATCCAGAAAAAAAGAGGTAATTGTTCCCCTCTACTCATCACTCATTAGACCCATTATGGAGTATAATGCCCCTTTTGGTATGTACCTCACAAGACATCTACAACAACTGGAAAGGCCACAGAAATACCTCACAAAGAGGATTACCGGCCTCAAACAGATGCCCTACGCAGACCGTCTCAAAAAACTCCAGCTATACTCAGTCACATATCGCCTATTCAGAGGTGATCTCTACCTAACATACAAAGCTATGTCAAACCCAGAGCTGTTGGAATACTCCACTTAAAGAAGTCCCAATCCCTCCGAGCTACACACTCTAGGGACCTGAACCTTGTCACCACAATAAACAGAACATGCCAGAGGGACAGATTCCTGTCCCAGAGTCTTCCCATACTCTGGAATAAACGACCTATCTATATCAAACAAAGCTCCTCATTAGTACTCTTCAAGAAAAATCTTGATGATTGGATGGGAAATAGGAAATTCACCCCAGGGATCACTTCTGTGGCTCTGCTTGACAGTGGCACAGGAAAATAATTTTCTTGGGTGGCAAAAGCTAGGGTACCTTTTTGGCTGGGCTTGTATAGGCCCTAGGGCCAATAGCCTAGTACCTACCTATGAACCTATGAACCTAAATGAGAGAGTTTGTCAATGATGCCTGAGTGGGGGATTGTGTCAAAAGCCTTGGCCAGGTCAAGATAGACGGTATGCACTGTCTTGCCTTCATCTAGGACGATGTTGACTTTCACAAAAAAGTCCTCCAGGTTTAATAAAGCATGATCTACCCTTAATGAAGCCAAATTGGGTTGGGTCTAAAGTGTAAAGGTCACCTATTTCCTTGCTGATAAGGTCCATGATGATTCTTTCCATGGCCTTGCAGACAAAACTGGTTAGACTTATGAATCTATAGTTTCCATGGTCTGTTGATGGCCCCCCTTTGTGCAATAGGATTACTTTTGCTGTTTTCCACTCTGCTGGAACAAAGACAGTTCTCAGGCTATGGTTAAAGAGAGTGCTAAGTGGGTCTCCTAGGTTCCATTTTAGATTATTTAATAAACATTCTGGTGTTATCTGGTCCCATTGAGGCTGGGTTTTTGGCCTTGAGAGCACAGATAAGACCTGATCTCTGGAGATACTAGGCAGATGACTGGTGTCAGGTATGCTTTGGGGTATGGCTGGTGGGGCCAGGGGGGGTGAAGTGTGCACCAAATCTTTCTGGTAGCAGGTTGGCGAATTCCTCCACTGCAGTAAGAGTGGTGCAATCTATTACCAGTTCTGCATAAAGCTGAGTGTTCCCTTTTAGGTTTCAGATGTAATTAAAGAATTCCTTATGATTATCCTTAGCTAGGGGCACTATTTTAGCTACATATTTAGCTTTAGAGGATTTCACAAGATTCCTGATTTGCTTGTTCAAGTTGAGGAGGAATTCTTCCTCTGCTGAGTCCGTTCCCTCTTATTCTTAGACATCAGTTTCTTCCTCTTGTTATATAACTTGTTTATACTTGAGGTCCACCCAGATACAGCTGAGTCTATACAGCTGCTTAAGTATTTGTACAGGGCATCTGAATATACCTCTGCATGAGAGTCATTGTTGTCTGTGAGTGTGGGGGGTATAAAACTTTTTATACCATTGCGTAGAAGTCTGAAGTTAGCTTTGGAAAATTTCTTCAGTTATTTTGCTTCTGTGGGGGTGTCAGGTCCAACATTTACTTTGAATGAGACAATTTTATGGTCCAATCTTACCAGGGAAGGTATTACACATGGGTGGAGTGCAGTGACTCCCCATGTTGGTGAGTAGTATGTCTAGGACATTTGAGTCCCTTGTGGGGGTGCAGACTATGTGTTCCAAAGCATTTGAATTAACAAAGTACAGGAACCTCTGGGTGAATATGTTTGCACTCATATACAATCACCCAGTTGATGCAAGGACAGTTGAAATCACCTATGACTAAGGTGTTGGGCTGTATGAAGTGATTCCAGTGAGTCCAGGTAGGTGGTGTGCTTCTCTTGGTTCATGTTAGAGGACCTGTAGCTAACACTGATGTGTTAGAGTATTTTGCCTAGAGTTAATTGGACATGGAGTACTTCAAGAGAGTCATGCTGTTTGACAAGTCTCAGGATGTACTTAGCTTTAATGAAGATGGATACCCCTCCACCTTTAGTTCTTTCATGTTCATTTTGAGTTCTGAACATGTGGAAGGCTTCTAGCCTTGCACAACCAGGGTGGTCTCCACAGCCTTGAACCATGTCTCATTGACTACACAGATGTCAGCATCTTCAAAAGTGAGGAGTGCTTCCAAGGAGTGCAGCTTCATCTTTAGACTTCTAACATTAAGCAGTAGAACCTTGAGTTTGCCTTGGGTGGATTTTGTTACATCAGAAATTTTGTTGTTTTAGCATTGCCTGAAAAAGGCACTATGGGGGAGGCAAGCACTTTTGCCAGAATCCAAAAGCCTAGAGGAGACAGGTGCAGACCATCTCTGGCAAAGCAGCTTGGACTGTTGACCATGTCATCCCAGGCTGACAGATACTGGATCTCTCTGGACTGACACTGGAAGCTAAGCCAATTGTTGAAGTCAGTCATTGTTTGCTTATACTGTGGCATTATCCTGGCAGAAGGTAGAATGCCGCTTAGGGCTAGGTTCATACCTGTCTGGGACACATAGTCATAAAGTTTAGTCCTTCATGTCTCTCTTCATATTTTATAGAGAGGTACATCTCAAGTCATTACTCCAACATGAATTATGACTTGGGTTATATTTGTTGAGTGACTTGAGTGCATGCATGATCTGATTTATCCTGGCACCCGAGAGGCAGCTGAACGTGACCTTCTCCTTGTCCAGCCTGGTGAGGGGGAACATCTGGATGTCTCACAATGGAGTCACCTATGACAGGATGTTTGGTTTAAAGATGTTTTGTCTTAAGGACTTATTTGTTGAGATATATTCATATGTGTTATTATGTGTAGTGGTTTCTATTTGTGTAACAGTGTGTGCACTTTGTTTATGTTTGGGTGATCTCTGAATTTTCGGTGGACTTCTAGTGAGTACCTCTGTAGTTATAGCTCTCACATAGGGTATTTGTTTGCTGTAGAAGTAAATGGTTGTCAGTATAAATGATGTAATTACTACATTGCCTCAGTATTCCCATGTCAATCAGGCTGACCGGAGAAATGATGGGAAACTGTCCATTGTAGCAGGTTTTTACCATATGAGCTATTAGGGAAAGAAGTGGGCTAGTTTGACCAGTTTTTGTGCAAGGACCATCAAGCTATTAGGGAAAGAAGTGAGTTAGATTGCCCAATGTTTGCATTAGGACTATCAAGGGCTGTTAAGTGAGGTTTGTGGATGATAGGCATGGCAACACTGCTCAGTGCACAACTTACTTGCCTTTATTGCAACAGAGAAGCTTGCAAGGGCTCAACTGACAGTTGTCTATGGAAAAATAGTGTTTTAAGGCATTTGCATTCATACAAGGCACCGTTAACCCCTGTTGCATGGTGCACATCAATGAGCAAACGCGAGGCTTAAATACAGGTGAAATTAAACAGTTTAAAGCTAATCTACCAATGAATCTTCCTCCAGCTGTGTATGATGTTACATAAGATGGCAAAGACAAGCATTTTGGCAGATGTGGTGGGATCATAATGCAGGGCACCTCCAGATGTATCTAGACATCAGAATTATGACTTGAGTGGCCAAATACACGTGCTGTGATATTTCTAGAATGTGTGTGCATTATTGTAATCTTGTTCTGGGAGGGATTGGGTGGGTTTCTCATGGGAGTCATTAGCCAAGCTTCCATTGAATATCCTGCATTCCCCACAACATGTCCTTGTGAGAAGCTGCCCCTTGAAAATCTTAAGTACAGATTACAGGTATGCCATATATGGGAGTCATGGAAACTGCCAGGGTAGCCTGCTCACACATTATACATGATACCCTGTACATTACAGACCACCTAACAGTTGACTGAGTGAATGATTTTTCTGTTTATGAACCTCCTTTCCTGTTCACCAGATGGATCTTAAAATTCAATATAGATGCAGTCTATGGCCCCCAGTACCTCAGGAAAATGTGCTATGGCATAGAAATTTTGCATGGTGGTAACTCTCTCCTCTGGGGTATGTGGAAGCCAGATATGTTCCTCCACATGTTGCAGCATTGCATTGAGAAACCTGAGGCAGAGGCCTGTAAAACCCCCCACCTTGCCCCCTCTGGGACACTGAAATGTCCCTGTAGCTAGTATATGTAATGTTACACATTCCTTAGTTTCCACTTGGATGGGTTTCCTATGATTCCCACAGGGTCTCAGGTCAGGATGGCAAATGGTCACTATTTGTTCTATAGTATCCCCACCCCCCTTTAGTTCTCTATTATTTCTATTCAATTTAGTCCATGGTAGGTGGTCTGAAACAATACACTTTCTAGGCCAAGGTTTGGCAGCAGCATGTTGTAATTATAGGCTGTTGCACATACAGATTCATAATGGCTGCTGCAGCCCCCAAACATTTTGAAAGTTTCCTCATGGCTCTATTCCAATGTGTCTTGAAATACAGGCGAAAGCAAGCTCAATGTGTTAGCACTTGCTTTATATGTTGCTTTATATTTTCTGAATGACTCTCATGTTTTTTTGCTTAATTAACATGTACTTCGGCTTTTTATATGCTCAGTAGTATTTTCAGCTCTGTTTCCTGAATCGCAAACAGCTCACTCGTTGTTGTGTAATGAGCGAATAAGCTTAGAGTAATGTGTAGGCATTCATGACTCCTGGCCTTAGCATGCATAGACAGTATGAGGAAATTATGAAGATGATAAGTTAGATGGGTTAGGTGCGATGATGTTAGATTTGCCATATAATATATATTTCAGTTAAGAAAATTAAATTTAACTAAAAGGGAAACTGGGAGAGGATGATGGGTATAAAATAACAGTAAAAGATTAAACTTTCATTGTGAATTTGATGTCCCACAAAACACAAATACTACTTCAATAAAGAGCTAGAGATGTTAAAGATGTCATGTGGCTATTAGTACAGAGGATCTAGTCTATGAACTGTCAATGAGCTTCATCCTATAGTCCAAGGTTCAAGTCTCTCAGCTTCCATTTCCCTGTTGATTCTTGAAATCACTTGACTAGACTGTGCTCCTGGTGAGACATTGTCCATATGGATCAGTGCTGTACTCCGGTTAACAAAAATAAATATATATAAAGGTAGTGCTGATGGTTTTGTATAAGCCATTTCCTACCTTGCATTCTTGCAGAGACTGAGCACTAGAGGGCACTAAATGTACATGTGTATCACAACAGTAAATCTGAAGTCATGATGATTGTAGTCATTTTCTGACAGAATGCGGCTTCACAACAGATTTTTGGAGAGACTGGCAAGCTGGATCATGCATACCTCTCAAATGTCCAGAATTTTACCTCATATTTTTGGTCTGTTCCTCATAAAAGTTTGGTTTTCTGGCAAATCATTTGCAAATCATTGAGGACTGAAGTCAGAAAATAATGACAGACATTTGAGTTGCAGAATTCAAACCCTTCAGAAAATCCTTGCAAATGTAAAGGCTGTTATTCTACAAACTTTTGAAGTTTGTATGATTAATATTTAAAAACTGTCATTTTTTTGGGTCTTTGTCCCCCCATTATTTATGGCTTTGTCCAGATTTTTTGCTGAAAGAGGTTGAGAGGTATGGGATCATGATCCATGAAATATGAAACCTTTATGACTTTATGTAGTAAGTAAGGACTAAACAAATTACTGTAAATTTATCAGTTATAAAAATAGGTTGTGTGTATAATTGGTTAGGCATATACCTAACATATTAACAAAAACTAGAAAGGATATATATAATAGAATAACTATAATGCTACACTAACAGATGTCATGAGCAGGGATACAGTCTAGAGATATATTATTGTGGAAAAAATTATAATGATTGATACTGGATAACAGTGATGATAATTAAACTAATTAGGTACAGGAATTATAATAAGAGAGAGACATTTTCTGTTATACTGGACTAGTACGGAAAGTTGGAAGTGGTTTATTTCAGCTACATAGGCTTCAGTTACCTGTATTTAATGAGACAGTTTGGCAGTGGATAGAAAATGATGTAATCTGAGGGACAAAGTTGTCCATGATGAGTTAATCTTTTACCTATAGGTCCATAGGCAAGTACTAGCTAGCTGCCCTTGAGGGTAATTTTAAGCCTAGCCAGTTTCCCCTTTTGCGCTCAAAATAACCTATCCCATTTGGCTATATATTGGCCTTAACCATCCCATGGTTAATACTTATATATTACCCCTAATGAGGATATCCGGGATCATATCATAGATAATTTGAGGGGACCTTTGCATGGGATAAAATGTTTAAGAGTTGCCTCTGTCTGTTAGTAGTACAGGGGCAGTCTGGGGTAAATGTTCTGTTTCCCTTCCATAGATCCAAGTTGTGCTTGAATATAGAAAGGAATGAACTTTGTTTTCTGTGGAAGAGTCTGTTCCAGAGCAACAGTATAGTCTCCAAGATATACCCTTCCCTCCAAACCATTCTGTTGATGTTGCAGAAAAGATTTAGATCCCTAGAAAGTGTATTTCTGATTCCATTCGCTTGCTGATGTGCAATAAATCAGTCATGAGTCATAGGATGCCTTGTATGCCAGCCACAGATTACCTCTTTGCAGTCTGTAGGATACAGAGTATTGTGACAGGGCTTTGAGTCAGTCCATGTAGGACAT
Source organism: Protopterus annectens (assembly GCF_019279795.1). NCBI lineage: Eukaryota > Metazoa > Chordata > Ceratodontiformes > Protopteridae > Protopterus > Protopterus annectens. Next base: position 1,356,382,216 of record NC_056732.1, on the reverse strand, counting down.
GTTGTCAAGACCTTGTATCATTTTAGTAAGATATCTCTGTTGTTATTCCAGTTGTTGCATGTGTCATGGGGGAAGTAAAGGGGACAATGAAATCACTAGATGTAGACACAATCCTTCTGTTTATAAACTGTGCAATATAGAATGACTTTCTTACAGCAATGGACATGTTGGTCAAAAGTTAGGTCACTGTCCACATACATTCCCAAATTCTGATCAACTGGGTCAACTCTTAGGGGCATATTGTCAATTTGGTAGTTTCCTGGGGTAGAGGACTTCCCAAAGGATACAATAATGCATTTTTTGGCATTTAATTTCAGTCCATGATTTTGGCATCAGTTATTTATTTGGGACACACCTTCTTGCAGGACGACTAAGTCATTTGGAGATTCAATGGCTGCTCCTAGCTTACAGTCATCTAATTATCACGGGAAAAATTCAACGAATGTCTTGGCTGTATCCTTGATAATCAGTTCAGGTTTGATCAGCATTGACAAATATTATGATTAGAACAAATGAAAAGCTTTGCAGAGTCTTGAGAGAAAGTGCATTTCTTTCACAGATTGCCAGACGAGCTACAGACAGCTCATATCTCATACCCTCACTCCTGTACTGTGCACATATATTACATGGTCCAAAAGCACCTTAATCATATAGCCTGGAGCAGACATATAATATAATCAGTAGGTGTGCAGATGGTCACAGTGGTAAAACACATCCCCGTGCATCCCTGTATAGATTACTCTGGTTGGACACCACTTACTAGATATCTATATTACAAATGAAGTTTGTTCACAGACTACTGTATGTAGCTAATAGTCCACCTTTGTCTGATACTATATTTGAGTGGATCACTCAGAGGCAACTCATATTTTCTTTTGAGTGGCTAACTTTTGTTGCTAAAACAAGAAATACATTTGATGATACTTGCTGAGATCTGTGGTGTAGAGTGTAACACAATATATGTTTTACCTGTGTAAAGTGTTTATTTTCTATGCATTATGTTAGTAAAAAGATGCAACAGCCAGTCATGCTGTGTGTACTATGTAATATGGTAATGAAATCTTGTAGCAGGTAAGCAAATGTACATACCAGTTATGATATTAAAAGGAAGGCCTGTAGCCTAAACAAGTCAAGACACTTGCCTCTCTGAATGATGAATTTGCAAGCCCAGGAGGAAAGACTGCTGGAGATAACACACTGTCTGTGGAGTACCAGAAGTTACTCATTTACCTGCAGATCTGTGGAGCACAAGGAATTTACTGGTACATTTACCAGTAGTCAGTACTGTAAAGTTACTTGGAGTTACAAGCAGCTTATGGCGTTGCAGTATCAATAAAAGGAATGCTTGGTTTCTGAAAGACTTTAAAAAAGTGAAATTAATTGTAAGTGACCAGAACAGTGTATTTCTGTTTTCATTTTTGCCAGAATTAACTTTGAGTTGACAAAGTTGCATCATAAATAAACTACACCCAAAGCATAAAATGAGTCCCCAGTGTATTAAAGACACTACAAAGGATAAAGCCTTGACTATAACCCAGGTGATCTGAGTTAATGTTACAGCAATAACTGGGGATATGAGTTTGGCTTACCAGGTCTGTGACATTGGTCCTCATTAGCATATTAATGAGAACAATCACAAGAACAAGGTAGGGCATAGCAGGTTTCCACAGTGACAGAGACACTCCTTTCAGCCATCAATGGTAGGGAAGAATTTGAAATGCCCTCATTGTATTGTCACATGCGAGTAAGACAACAAACACCTTCATGGCTGTTTGGACAATGCTCTACCTTTGGTTAACCCTTGCATCTACACTAGGGACTCCTTGAGTGACAGACGAAGAAGTGGACTCAAAACCAAATGGGGGACTATAGGTAGGTGGGCACAAAGGGAAAACTCACCTAGAAAAATAAAAGAATAAATAAACAATGAAATAAATAAATAAATAAAAGGTAACACTTCTTGCCCTATAGCTGCTGAGAAACTCTGGAGCAAGTTTCTCTACAGTCTGCAGTATTTCCCTAATAAGCAAGCCATTTCAGACTATTCTAAAAACAACATTGGCAAAACAAAACTCTTAGTGTGGTACAACATGATTTATGTGAAGTTCTACTTAGCAAATTTTAACTGCCTAATGCATTGTTTCTGTTTTTATTTTGAGCAGCATAAAAAGCTAAGTGATAAGACTTATGTTTCACATCACCAGGGTTTGAGGTTCAATCCTTATCTTTTGTTTGCGTCAAGTTCTTAATGTTCTCTTTTTGTCAGCGTGTATTTTCCCTGGTACCTAGTTTTTTCCATCTTCCAAAAACAAGCAGGTTAACTGGCGATACTAAATTGCCCATATATTTGTCACATTTATCTTTGCCCTTGTGGCCCAGGTTGTAGTTAAAAAGGGTCTGAGAAGGACAAGCTTACTTGTCCACTTAACAAAGAAATACATTTTTAAAAATTAAAGTAAATTCTCCCAATTTACATAATAGTGTCTGATTTTTTTTATTATGTCAGCTGGGATTCACTGGTTATTTTTCTGTACATTTGAATGGTACTTAACATACATTATTTCATCTTGTCAATATGTCATTTTGTTTTCAGAATATTGATTAATATACTATTAGGCTTAGCACAACAGGGAAATCTGTGCTCAGAAGTTTTTTCCCCATTATGCTAATCCTTTCTGATTCAGGGACAGCTGTACTGCCGAGGCCTTTCCCTAGTGAGACCCTCAGCACACAGGGCAGTCTCACTAGCAAAGCAGCATGCCAATGCAGCAGTCCAGGGGAGTGACTAAGGCCAACTAGCCATGTGCTGTACCCCACTTATGTCCACGGCTCCTGAATTAATTAGCTGAGCAATTCAGAGTATCACTCAACTGGATAAAATTTTATTCCAGAAGGAAAAAGTGACTGCTGTAAAAACACAGCGGTCGCCCATTCACTGTCACAGAAGTATTCACTTTACAGGTAGGTTTAGCTGAAGACATGTGTCTGGGTCAGGGCATTAGTGTGTGTATATACATATGGATGTGTATGTGGCCATCTTTAGGGACAAGAATGAAGTTGCATGAATGTGTATGTGTTTTTGTCTGCCTGGCTGGTTGGTCACACTAGGCTGGTTAAGAAGGGATAGGGAATTGAGTGTGTGTGTGTGTGTGTGTGTGTGTGTGTGTGTGTGTGTGTGTGTGTGTGTGTGTGTGTGTGTGTGTGTGTCTTTGCTCACAATATGCATGAACTGCTACAGATTGCAGTGGCACAGTCAGGTGTGACAGCACTTGTGTACGATTCAGAAACATGTTAATGAGCCAGTATTGAAGTCATATCTGTCTTTGAATCACATTTTCTCACTGTCACACTAACTGTCCAACTCATATCGGGAAATTAGCAAGAGCGGTGAGCATTTTTTGAATTCTAGGACTGTGTGTAGTGTACATTGGTTGCTAATAGCCTAATCCCAACAAAGACTTAACCATTTTATGGTAGTATTTGAATTTGGATAATTTGTATAAATTTGTCAATAAGCCAGTTGATTCATTGTGTTAGATTTTCAGCTCCTCTATTTCTCTGAAGTTAAGCTGTCATATTTACTACCACTTCTGGGTGCCTGAATTTCTCATGTTACCATGTTTTTATGTGTCTGGTTGAAAATAAGTATACATTCTTGCTTTGCACTAGAGCCTTTTCTTCTGAGACTCTGCCAAAAATGAAACTAAATAAATGGACAATCCCATGTAACCAACGTAATAAAAATATATAATATGATATGGTTGCTGTTATGTTTATATCTGATGGAATTATGATTTTGTCAATGTGTCTTAATAAGTTATACTTCTGATTTTTTATCAAAAAATGATGTGCCATATTTTACAGTCATCTAAACTATTATTAATCAGACAGGTGGGCCCTTACTTTAAAGGATCCTGGAAAGAATCTTAGGGATGTGGCACCCACCTTATGCTAGCATACTGTTATTACTATAACACAGAGTCGAGCACTTGGATTGGGTCAAAATTAATATTCTTCTAATATTCCCAGCCAACTGCTGAACCACTGATACTGTCTAGATAGTACATTTATTTGACAGCAGCAGTACCCATGTTCTTTCTTGGTGGTCAGTATGGTCATGAAGAGGACCTCTCCACACTTTGGAAAAAGTGACCTTGCCATTGACAGCTTGTTTCTTTAATTGCTGACTTTCTGGGGCACAAGTCAATAACTGAACATGGGTTATTGGCAACATGGGTGGGCCCCTGCTCCACTCCTACTGCTCCTGCCTTGTCCTACAATGTTGAAACTCAGTGCTCTTAGCGCTCTCGCGCTCGCTGTCTTGCTCTCGCTCATGTGTAGAAAACGTATATAGTTTACTTCTTACTTGTGATTTTTTATGGCCAGACCCACCATGGGAACTGAACATTTTCCTAAGTAGCTTTATGACAAGTGTGCCCTTGCTGCTGAAGAGGAGATTTCTGTTGTCTGCAAACAAAGTGCATGTAAAGATAACCCCAGTTAAAAGTGCGTTGATGGAGGGAAAAGGAAGCAAATGTTAACACAAATCTTCCAGTTGTCAAACATCATTCAGCTAAAGAACTTTTAGAAGCAGTCTAGCAGCAGACAGCACATGATATTCTGAGTATTTGGTGATTCAGCTGTTTACTCCTTCATACATGTTTATATTTGTCACAAATGCCTGATAAAAATGAACAACGTACCTTCTATGTGATGCAACAAGAATGATATCATGGGTCATGTTACTCAATGGGGAAGTCTAACAATTTTCTGAATAAGACCTGCCTTTGAAAAAATTGCAAAACAATTCCACTTGTGAAACAGTATTGAAAAAGCAGTTTTCAATGGGCTTGTGCTGTTTCAAGATGATAACTCAAAATAAGCATATCTGTTATATATAAAGAAGCTCAAGCAACAAACCCACTAGAAATGGGCATTACTACTTACTACAGAGGACGTGTTATGCATAATAGCCAATTTATTGTGGCCATGTTCAAATCAAATCATAGCTACCTTCTGGCCCCCAAATCTGACTCAAGATACCCAATCCGCCTATCTGGAACTTTTCAAATCTATTCAACCCTTTACCCTGATCCTGGGTGACTTTAACTACCCAAACATAGACTGGAAGAACTACTCATGCCAGAACATAAATGCCCAGGGATTCCTTGATTTTGTCAATACAGATGCTTTGGAACAACTAGTCAACAACCCCACAAGAGGTGATAATATCTTGGACTTGGTATTAACCAACATGAGTAACTATTGCAGCATCCCTGCAGTATCATCCTCCCTAATAAGATCCAACCGTAAAGTGGTCTCTTTCGAAGTCACCATCTCCCCCGACCCCCCCCCCTCTAGCTAGAGTCAAACAAAAACACTTCTCCAAAGCTGATTACAGCTTCCTGAGGGATGGTATAAACCGTTTCACAGCCCACTCCCCCTCTCTAGGGACTGGCACCAGTATCCAAAACTATACCAAAGCATTATATGAACATTTATAAAAATGCATGGAATTAATAATACCTCACAGAACTAAATCATCCTCCACAAGGCAGAGTAAACCTGTCTGGTGGATGTCTGTAATAAATAAACTCTATAACAAAAGGGAAAAAAAATGCTGTCCAGGATCAAGAAGGAGCAGGTGTCCAATTGGAAGCAATCTCTCCTTAGCCTAAACAAGCAAATAAGAGCACTGGTGAAATCCTCTAAAGCAAACTTCAAGTCCAAATTGGTCACATCTACTAGAGACAGTCATAAGGCATTCTTCACATATGTCCGCAATCTCAAAGGAAGCACCCAGATCTGTTCATAATTGGTGGTCAAGGACACCACATATACAAATGCCGTAGATATAGCAAACGTGCTGGCTGACAGATTCAGTGAAAATGTCACCCCTCTGCCCGCCTCCATGAGTAAATCAGGACATTCCCAGTACCTGCCCTCTTCCCCTTATATCTAGGGAACTGGTCATCACTGCTCTCTCAAAGGCAAAAAATACAGCCTCCATGGGGCCTGATAACATCCCAGGCTGTATCCTACATGAACTCAGGCAGGAACTTGCAGCACCATTGGGCACTCTATTCAACCAAAGCCTTTGTACCGGTTTTGTCCCAGCTGAGTGGAGGACAGCCACTGTCATCTCTTTGCACAAAGATGGAACATCCACCGATCCGTGAAATTACAGACCCATCAGCCTAACTAGCCTGATCTGCAAGGCCTTGGAATGGATTATCATTGACCTCATTAACAAGGACATTGGCAACCTCCAAACATTTGATCCCACACAGTTTAGCTTTGCCAAGAGGAGGTCATGCCTGTTAAACTTGGTTGACTTCTTTGACATAGTCATCAAAGCCATGGACGAGGGGGAGACGGTGCACATTGCCTACCTTGACCTGGCCAAAGCCTTCAACACTAATCCCCAATTGGGCATATAAATTCTCTCAACTAGGCATCAATCTGTATGTTACCAGATGGGTAGCTAACTGGCTCACTGATAGAACCCACCTAGTCAAAATAGGGGAAGCCACCTCAAGCGGTAGAACCATAAAGAGCGGCGTACCCCAGGGTTTGGTCTTGGGGCCTCTGTTATTTGGGATATACTTTTCTGAGGTACAGGTCAAAACCAGTGAGCTATGGATGACCAAGTTTGCAAATGACTCCAAGCTGGGCACTGTCATCAATTCCCCTAGTGACGTGGACATCCTCCAAGAGGGTTTCACCCAAATGACTTGTGCCAGAAACATGGCCTCAAGCTGAATACCAAAAAATGCATAATAATCCCCTTTGGGGAGAGTGATGTCCCCACAAATTATCACATTAATAACAATGTCCTATGCATGCAATCAGTTGTGAGGGATTTGGGCACCCAGATTGATAGCAACCTGACTTTTGACCACCATGTTCCTTCCGTTGTACAGAAGGCCTTTTACATGGTCCATCTCATAAGTAAGGCTATCTCATCCAGGGAAAAGGAGGTCATAACATCCCTGAATTCTTCCCTTATAAGGCCCATTATTGAGTACAACGCCCTGTTTGGCATGTACCTCACAAAGCACATGCAGCAGCTGGAGAGACCACAGAGGTTCCTCACTAGGAGAATCCAGGGCCTCAAAAATCTACCATATAGGCTAAAAGCCCTATCCTGCTCAGTTTTATACAGACTCCTCAGCAGTGACCTCTGTCTGGCATACAGCAATCTTAGACCCTGCCTTGATGGGACTGCTGCATATCCTGCAGTAAAAAATGTCTGCACGTACGGCTGGTGCAGGGCCAGACCAAACCATAATCCAGTATACAAATGGCCAGTACCAAGAGGTAATAAGCACAACAAAACAAAAATAATGTAAAATATTTATTAGTCCCATACCGGTTTTGGCAAACCTGCCTTCCTCAGTGGGATATATGACAAAAAACCCATATAATCATACCATTTAAAAAGTACAAACCCTCCGATGAAAAGTCAGCCTCACATATTATGTCATTTCCTAAAGCAGTTGTTAACATTCACCTAAAAAGTAAACAGATAATAATGAATGTCAACATCTTGTAGACTATAAATCACAAATTTAATAGATTTTATAAATTGCATAAGTGATCATTGAGCCCTGGTGAAAAAAGACCTCCCAGTTTTTTTAATACAATATTTCTCTTTTCTATTTAGAATCGAATGCCAACCCTGTCTATTACTTCTATTGCCATGAATCCTATCTATAATCATAAAGTAAAACTGGGCAGTACCATGAACAGTACAATGTCTATATCATGCATTCATCAACCTTTTGTTGCGTATATCACTCCGATGCTCAGGCACCCGAAGACACAAGGGACGTGATGTCTGCCCTATATAGAAGGCCGAACAGGTGCATGTCGCTAAGTATATTACCCAGTCCGTTCCACAGTTCCCAAAAAAATCTGGTACCAAAAAGCTGACTGGTATTCTTACTAGTGACTTGTTTGGACTTAAATATATACTGACACAAGGAACAATGGCCAGAGGTAAAGGTGTCCAGCAATCTATCCCCAGTAATAGTAATTTGATGATATACTGCACCCCCTGTGCTAGTACATTTGAAATGGGAAAAATACGATCCTACTGTTTTTCCTCTTTTATATGAAAACTGACAATTGGGACCAAGGGCATGATGCAACTCCTCATTAGCCAAAAGCATATTCCAATGTTTGGAAATTACCTTCCAAATCAGATTGATATTACGCCCATAAGTGGTTACAAATCTAATGTTATCAGATTCCACCCTCTATGTTTTTCCCTTGTATTCCAATAATTGCATCCTGTCCAAATCTGAGGCCCAATTACTGGCAGCTATGATATCCTGTTTATACCCTCTGTGGAACAGATTCTTTTTATATGTAAGAACTAGGACTTGGGGATGTTACGAATGGTATGGCTTGGATGCATGCTGGTGGCAAAAAGCAAGTTATTATACTGGGGATACGTGCGATACACCTGAGTTCTGAGTGTGTTAACAGAATTTCTGATAACTATCACATCAAGAAAATTGATTTGATGGAAATCTGAATTTATTGTAAACTCTATTCCCCATTTATTATTGTTCAAATACTGAACGAATTCCAATAGGTATTGCCCATCAGCTCACCACACCAACCAGCAATCAAGTACCTCCTCCAAATATCCAGTTCAATCATACAAATATTGTGAGTAGGATCATACATCAGCTGTTCCTCAAGATATGCCATGAACAGGTCTGCATAAATGGGTGCAAAACATGCACCCATTGCAGTACCCTGGGCTTGCCAGAAACATTCACCCTGAAAGTAAAACACATTGTTACTGAGTACATGCTCTGCCATACATATTAATAATGTATTGAAACTGGCTGGATACAGATTGACTCGATCCAACCAGTAATGTAAGGCCTGGAACCCAGCCCAGTGTGGAACGTTAGTGTATATAGCCTTTATGTGAAGGGTACATAGAAGCCAATCTGGCTTCAATTGGGTATCTGATAATATCTTAGGAAATTGTGTCGCATCCTGTATTCTAGCATAAATCAAATTTAGTAGGGGCTTCAGGTATTGGTCAGAAATACAGAAAGAGGCTCGGTCAAAGAACCTCTACCGTAAACTATTGGTCTACCTGGGGGGTTTGTCAAGCATTTGTGTAATTTTGGTAATACGTATAGTATCTGTTCTGTGGATCTGAAACAGTCAAATATAATCTCACAGAATCCGAAATAATACATTCGTCGACAGCCTTATTTAAGAAAAAAGAAGTTATGTCTTACCATAACATTCCATCTGAATTGTTGATCTTCTTCAAGTCATCACTGATGGGTTTAGTTCTGAGCCCTCGGAATCGAGTGGGCCTAATACCAAGCTCTCGTACACCAAAAACTCTCGAGCTAAGCTGCTACCCACAGTGCCCTTCTCCCAGTTACCACAGATCGAGTTTGCATGCAACATATAAAGAAACAGAAAGACAGAGGCCATCTCTGCACAGAAACCCTGAAACACCACAAGGACCGAGAAGATCCACCAGGAGCCTTTGGTGGAGGATGGTGGGAGGGTGTGATGACTGGAAGAAGATCAGCAACTCAGATGGAATGTTATGGTAAGACAGAACTTCTTTATCTGAAGTTGTTAATCTTCTTCCTATACATCACTGATGGGACAGAATTCCAAGCTACTTGGAGAATCTGGGTGGCCCTTATGGAAGAACATTCCTGAGAATCATTGAGCTGAAGGCCGCTCTTCACCTGGAGACCAGATCCAATTTGTAATGCTTGATGAAGGTATGGGGTTTAGCCCAAATGGCTGCTGCACAAATGTCATCCATGGAAGCCCTGGAATTGAAGACAACCGAAGTTGCGATGGCCCTAGTTGAATGAGCTTTGATTTGATCAGGTTTGGATTAATTCATAAGGGAATATGCAAAGGTAATACAATTTCTGAGCCATTTTGATAAAGTAACTTTTGATACAGTACATCCCCATTCTAGGACCAGAAAAGGAAATGAAAAGTTGGTCCAACTTGCGAAAGGACTTAGTCCTGTCTAGGTAGAAACGTAGTTGTCTATGTACATCCAATGAATGAAGGCAGTATTCCCCTTTGTTTGACTAGTTTGGGAAAAATACAGAGAGCTCAATGGACTGGTTAATAGAAAAGTTGGAAACCTCTTTGGGGAGAAAAGATGGGTTAGTACAAAGGGATACTCTGTCCTCATGGAAGATTAGATACGGGCTCTTAATGCATAAGGCTTGTAACTCAGAAATTCGTCTGGCTGATGTGACCGCCACCAAAGACAGACTTCCATGGCAGGAAGTTTCGATCACATGTCACGGCAGGCTCAAAGGGAGGTAGAGAGAGAGACTGGAGAACCCGGCAGAGATTCCATGTCTCTACAGGCTGCCTGATAGGAGGTCTACTATGGAAAACTCCCTTGAGAAAGGTCTTGCAAAGTCGGGTGGAGATAAGAGGGATTCCATCTGAATCACTATGGAAATTGGAAATAGCTGCTAAATGAACTCTAATAGTAGATGCTGATGCCCCATTGTCAAACAACTCAGAGAGATAGTGAAGAATGGTGGCTGTAGGGGTTGAAAAGGGATCTAGAATCTGATTATTCAACCAAATAACGAATTTTTTCCATTTGTCTCTGTAGAGTTTTCTGGTGGATGGTTTATGGGAGGCCAGAATAATATCCTGGACAGAAGAGGAGAGGGTTTCCTGCCTGGTAACTAATGGAAGTGGAGAAACCAAGCTGTCAGCTTGAGATTGGATATATTTGGGGGAGTCAGCTCTTGTGGGTGAGATATTAGGTCCTGACAAGTGTCCAGGATCCAAGGAGGTTGTAAGAGGTGAGGTTGGAGGGAGGGAAACCGCACTTGACGAGGCCAGAAAGGGGCAATGAGGGTCACCTTGCTTCTCATCTGAATAGCTTTCCTTAGAACTAAGGGTATCAGAGGTATTGGAAGATAAGCATAGAGGAGAACTGTGGGCCAATCGTGAGTCAAAGTGTCTCTCGGTGACTCCCCGTGTGAGGGGAAAGAGGGCAAAGTAGCTGTTGCATTTTTTGTTTGAGGGGGAAGCGAAAAGATCGCAGCAAGGCTGGCCCCAATGGCAGAAGATTTCTGCCGTCATGTTTGGGTTGAGAGACAACTTGCGAGGATGGAGGATGCATCTGCTTAGTCTGTCTGCAATCACGTTGAGGCTCCCCGGGATATGCGTTGTGATTAAAAAGCAGTTGGAAGCGGTCGCCCAATGCCAGATACTCATTGCCTCATGACATAGGGGGTAGGATTTGGTCCCTCCCTGTTTGTTTATGTACCAGACGACTGATATATTGTCTGACTGGATAGCAATCATTCCGTATGGAAGGAGCAGATGAAGTGCCTGCAACGCTAACAGCACCGCTCTTAACTCCAGGACATTGATATACAAGTTGGCCTCTAGGTTGGACCATGTGCCTTGGACTGTCTTTCCCTGGAACTGCTCCCCCCCTATCAGGGAAGCATCCATGGTCACCATGGCATTGGGTTGTGGACTTTGGAAGGGGAGACGCCAAAGATTTTCATCTGTTCTCATCCACCAGAGGAGATCTTGCTTGCAGGAGTTGGTGATGAGGATCTGTGAGGTCAGGGGGTGGAGATTGGATATCTACTGGGACAAAAGGAGCCATTGTAGCAGTCTCATATGCAATCTTGCTAGGGGGACAATTGGAATGGCTGCCGCCATAGACCCCAGCACCTGAAGAACTTCCCTTGCAGACACCTTCCTTTGACAGAGTATCACTTGTACTTGTAACCATAATCTCAGAAGTCTGTGAGGAGGAAGAGAGACCTGGCTTATTTGAGTGTTGAATACCGCTCCTATAGGTTCATAGGTTAGTACTAAGCTAACTGCCCTTGCAAGTTATTTTAAGCTTAGCCAATTATCCCTTGTGAGACTCAAACTCTGCACCTTGTGTTTGTAAGGCAAACATGTTAACCATTAGACCACCCTCCCTCCCTATAAATTCCAATTGTTGAGTGGGATGAAGGTTGGAGTTTTCCCAGTGAGTTATGATGCCTAGGAACTCTGCCAGTGCTAGGGTGTAGCGGAGGGCCCTGACCAGTAGCAGCTTGGTGGTGGTGGGGGGGGGATCGTCTAGATACAGAAACACCTGGAATCCCTGAAGTCTCAGATGAGCTGTCACCACTGCTAGGCATTTTGTGAACACTCTGGGGGCCGTGAGACCAAATGGCAGGGCTCTGAACTGGTAATGATTGGCTCCCAGCTGGAAGTGAAGGAAGACTCCTGGAGCATTTGTCCATTTTGATGTGGTAATATGCATCCCAGAGGTCTATCAAGCACATCCACACACCCTCCTGAAGAAATTGGAGAATGGATTGAATCGTGACCATACGGAACTTGGTTTGAACTACTGAGTTGTTTAGTTGGCTGAGATCCAAAATGGGCCTCCAGTCCCCGGTCTTTTTTGGCACCAAAAAGAATCTTGAGTAAAAACCAGATCTTCTCTGGTCTGGGGGAACTTGTTGGATGACTCATTTTTGACACAATTTTTAAAGTCTGACTATATGCCTCCTATGAATAAGCATGTATCTATATTCCAACTGGCTGTGCTCAGAGATATTCACTTTGGATTGGGTCAATACACCCCACTTGGTCATAACCTCATGGTTGGGTAACGACAGGCCTTACAGGAATTAAAGGATAATAAAATTATTGTAATATTGCCAGCTGATAAGGAGGGCCAGTAGTCATCATGAATATGGATTATTATCTCTGGGAGGGAAATGGACAGCTGTCCAACCCTCGACATTATATGTGTATGCCTATTGACCCCACACCTAATTTCAAAAGGGAAAGTGAATAAGGCTGTAGATGAAGGTATTATTTCGATTCTATGAGATTACATTTGACTGTTTCAGATCCACAGAAACAGATACTATACTTATTACCAAAAATGCACAAATCCTTGACAAAACCCCCAGGTAGACCAATAGTTTCCAGTAGAGGTTCTTTGACCGTGCCTCTTTCTGTATTTCTGACTCAATACCTGAAGCCCCTACTAAATTTGATTCATGCTAGAATACAGGATACGACACAATTTCTTAAGATATTATCAGATACCTAATTGGAGTCATATTGGCTTTTATGTACTCTTGATGTAAAGGCTTTATACACTAACATTCCCCACTGGGCTGGGCTCCAAGCCTTAGATTACTGGTTGGATTCAGCCGGTTTCAATACATTATTAATATGTATGGCAGAGCATGTTCTCAGTAAGAATGTGTTTTACTTCCAGGGAGAATGTTTTTGACAAACCCAGGGTACTGCAATGGGTGCATCTTTTGCACCAATTTATGCGGACCTGTTCATGGCATATCTTGAGGAACAGCTGATATATGACCCTACTCACAATATTTATATGAACGAACTGGATATTTGGAAGATGTACCTAGATGATTGCTGGTTGATGTGGCGAGCTGATAGGCAATACCTATTAGAATTTGTTCGATGATTGCTGGTTGATGTGGTGAGCTGATAGGCAATACCTATTAGAATTTGTTCAGTTTTTGAACGATAATAAATGGGGAATACAGTTTACACTGAATTTAGATTACCATCAAATCAATTTTCTTGATGTGATAGTTATCAGAAATTCGGATAACACACTCAGAACTCAGGTGTATCGCAAGTATCCCCAGTATAATAACTTGCTTTTTCCCACCAGCATGCATCCAAGCCATACCATTCATAACATCCCCAAGTCCCAGTTCTTACATATAAAAAGAATCTGTTCCACAACGGATGATTACACTACATCACAACAAGATCTTATTAACAGATTTAGAGTTAGAGGGTATAAACAACAGGATATCATAGCTACCAGTAATTGGACCTCAGATTTGGACAGGATGCAATTACTGGAATACAAGGAAAAAACACAGAGGGTGGAATCTGATAATATTAGATTTGTAACCACTTATGGGCGTAATATCAATCTGATTTGGAAGGTAATTTCCAAACATTGGAATATACTTTTGGCTAATGATGAGTTGCATCATGCCCTTGGTCCCAATTGTCAATTTTCATATAAAAAAGGGGAAAAACATTGGGATTGTATTTTTCCCATTTCAAACGTACTAGCACAGGGGGGGTGCGGTATATCATCAAATTACTATTACTGGGGATAGATTGCTGGGCACCTTTCCCTCTGGCCATTGTTCCTCGTGTCAGTATATATTTAAGTCCAAACAATTCACTAGTAAGAATACCAGTCAGCTTTTTGGTACCAGATTTTTTTGGGAACTGTGGAACGGACTTGGTTATATACTTAGTGACATGCACTTGTTCGGCCTTCTATATAGGGCAGACATCACGTCCTTTGCGTCTTCGGGTGCCTGAGCATCGGAGTGATATACGTAGCAAAAGGTTGATGAATGCACGATATAGACATTGTACTGTTCATGGTACTGCCCAGTTTTACTTTATGATTATAGATAGGATTCATGGCAATAGAAGTAATAGACAGGGTTAGCATTCTATTCTAAGTAGAAAAGAGAAATATTGTATTATAAAACTGGGGGGTCTTTTTTCATCAGGGCTCAATGATCACTTATGCAATTTATAAACTCTATTAAATTTGTGATTTATAGTCTACAAGATGTTGACATTCATTATTATCCGTTTACTTTTTAGGTAAATATTAACAATTGCTATAGGAAATGACATAATATGTGAGGCTGACTTTTCATTGGAGGGCTTGTACTATTTAAATGGTATGATTATATGTTTTTTTTGTTATATATCTCACTGAGGAAAGCAGGTTTGCTGAAACCAGTCTGGGACTAATAAATATTTTATATTATTTTTGTTTTGTTGTGCTTATTACGTCTTGGTGCTGGCTGTTTGTGTACTGGATACTGCTGCATATCCGCCAGTCAAGCCCCACTCGAGTAACCCACATGCGCGGCCTCAACCTGGTCTGTGACATCAATAGGACTTGTTGGCAGGACAGATTTGTGTTCCAGAGACTCCATCTGTGAAATAGACTCCCTTTTCACGTCAAGCAGAGTACCTGTTTACTCCTTTTTAAGCGCAACCTGAATAACTGGATGGGAAATAGAAAATACATCCCTGGGATTCCACCCGTGTCCCTGCTGGACAGAGGCATTGGGTGCTGACTTGGCTAAACATAGGCTAAACTCTTGGCTAGGCTTATAAGGGCCTCATGGCCAATAGCTTAGTAACTTCCTATGATTCTACAATCTGCAAATTCTGCAACCATACTTTCTAAAATAATATAAGATGGTATGCCTATGTATTCACTCTGTACTTTTATCTCAACTATAATGTTTCATAATGATTGCTCTATAGCAGTTTGTATTAACTCTTTTGGTTCTTTACCCAATCAGATCTGACATTAAGTCTAGGAAACATTTTGCTCTTTCATTAGATTCTAATTAATATCCCTGAAATATTTGTTTCTACCATTGTTAGTGAACACTTACTTAATTATCACTTTATTGTTATCTTTTTCTCTGCAAAATGCCAGAAATTGTCCAGAAGTACTTTTTTCACCAGTTCTTTCAACTGTAATGGTTGTCAATGTTAGATAAGAACATAGGAATAATACAAAGCAAGTACTCATAGCACCCAAAGATACCTAGCCGTATACACCTTTAAGTTTTAAGTAGACACATTTAAAATTCTTGCCACCTTTTTTGAGCACTTATACTGCCTGTCTTGGAAATTGAGCAGGACCATATATGATAAGTCTAGTGTAAATTTGTGTCTACCCATCCAAGCATCAAGACTATCCTTAAAGGTAGTCAAAGTAGTACTTTGACTTGAATTGGTAACTTATTCCATAGGTTGTAAATATGTTGCATTAGGAGCCTATCCCTCCTGCAAATCTTGTTTGTCATTGTAGATTTAGATCCTTATTGTGGGTGTTTGCAGAGCCACTGGTTTTACAAAGTAGGAGGAGATCAATTCCGTGTCTCCACTCTAATCAACCAGTCAATAACTGAAAACTATCTCTAATTCATCTGGAAAAATTCAATATTATACCCCTTCACAAAGGAAGTACTGCAACAGAGGTAAACTATAGATCTATTGCAATTCTATTGCCCCTCTCTAAAATCCTTGAGAAATGTATTCACTCTCAGCTTATGAAACATGTAACCAAACACAACCTCCTCTCCAACACCCAGCATGGTTTCAGGCCCAACCACAGCACTACTACTGCCTCCTCAACTTCACCAGCATTGTAAACAAATACAAAAATTAGTTCAGCCTTGTTTCTTCACTTTTCCATGACCTTTCCAAAGCATTTGACACAGTGTCCCACCAAAAGATGCTTTCTGAACTTGCAACACTAGGTCTCACTTACCCCTCCCTCTCCTGGTTTCACAGTTATTTATGCAGTCATCAGCAGGCAACTAAATGGAAACAAAACCTTTCAGGATTTCAACCAACCTCTGTTGGTGCTCCCCAAGGGTCAATAAATAAACCTCATAAAGCTACAACACTTGCCAATCTCGTACAACAGGCTGATGATTCAACCCTTATCTGGTCTGCCCCATCCATAACAAAATGACAGGAAATCACTCAAAAATCATTCACTGACATTGAATATGGCTAAAAATTCTAACTTGCTGCTTACTCCAAAATAACAACACCTTAACAAGAAACACACAATTCATATTACCTTGAGTAATAACACAAAAATAGAAATCATAAGCCAAACTGAACTATTTGGAGTCATAACAGATGGCAACTTCAATTCTGATCACCACATACCTTACTCAGTCAAGAAAATTCAGCAAAAACTCATCTCCTTCTATAGGGCTAAACACTACCTGATAGATAAAGCAAGGATTACTTTAGCAGCAACATACTGCCTTCATTCCCTATTATTTGCTTCCCCTAGTCTTACAAATATTAGCACTACTTATAAAACAAAACTATCCTCCTGCTACTACAAAATAGCTAAAATTGCAACCAACCAATCTTGTAAAATACACCACTGCCTTGCATTAAAAAGATTAAACTGGTTTGAACTCCCAAACCAATTTATATTCTCACAGCTAATATTGCCCATAATCTCCTGGACTCTCCAGACAAATGTGAAGTATTATAAAATACTCTACTATACTATTCACCTACTAGAGACCTTCTCTCTAGCAATAAATTCTTACTATGCTATCAGTAAGACACTGAACATTGTTGGAGACTCTTTCTCTATTCTCATTATGTGACAAAACTCTGGAATGAAATTCCAACACAGTTCAAACAGACAGAAAACTTAAATAGTTTCAAAACTTTGCTTAAAACAGCACCTATACCAAAGATGCCTCTGTTCTTTCCACTCACTTGGCTAGCTTTACTCAGATTACTTTTCTCCAACTCTTACCGCCACTTTGCTTCCCAATATTTTTATACATTATCGCTCCTGCTTACACTGCACTTATTTCCTAAACTCTTTCCTCCTTCTCTCACACCTCACCACTAACTACAATTCCTCCTTTGTCCATTTATCTTCTTGCTCATTTCCAAAACTTCTCCTTTCATGCCTCTCTCTTATCATTTTTAAGATACATTCTACTTGTCTGTTACTAAACTCAAAAACATCCCAGTATGACGTTTTTCCTGCAGCCATTATAATATAAATACATTAATTGCTACTGTATATTATTTCTGTATTCAGTAATTAGTCTATTTATGTTAATTTATCTCTCTCTTTTTTTTTTGTTAAAAGTCATGTAAATAAGCTTGTGTATAGATGTTTTTACCCTGTAATTACAAATGTACATCACGTGTAACTTAAAACATGGAGCTTTTCTCCCTGGGCCTCTGATGAAAATGGGTTTTTCCCAGTCAGACTTTTCCCGGTCAACAAAGACAAATAAATAAATAAATCAAATAGAATCAGGTCTTTTATGGTTCAAAAAGTAAAGACATATGTCACCTCCAAGCAGCCAGTACACTACCAAATATAAAGAGAGTCATGCAACTTTGTCAATATGGTTGAAGGATTTAAGGTCTTTAAGTTTCTTAGTCAGAAATCTTTGTGGCCTTTCCAGCTGAGTGATATGCTTGGATTTGTATGTACCAAAAGGGGCAATGTATTCAGTGATGGGGCTGATAATGTAAGAGTATAGTAGTAGGATGACTTTTCAAAATGTTGATGATATTCCCTTAGATATTAACTGGGCCAGAGTAAAACATCTCCTGACTATGGTAGAAGCATGATAAGTGAAGGAGATAGAGGTGTCCATGTAAGTTCCCAGGTCTCTTATGACAATGTCTGTATGAAGAGGAGGACTATGCATAACATATGTGGTGGTAACAGTTTTTTTTTTAGTGTCCAATATTCCACTGCACGTTTTTGTATTTATCTCAGAATAGAACAGTTTAGAGGAACAGTTGTATCTCACAGAGGATACCTCTGCTTTGGAACAGACTCCCCATCCATGTAAAACAAAATCCATCCCTGTCCATATTCAAGCACAACTTGGATCAATGGATGGGTAATAGAAAATTTACCCCAGGACTGCCCTATACTACTAATGGACAGAGGCATCTCCTTAATGCTTTATCCCATCTAAGGGCCCCTCAAATTATCTATGGTATAATTCCAGTTATTTGCACTATAGTTAATATATAATTATTGACCATGGGATGGGTAAGACCAATCTAATACCAGACAGGATAGGTTAATTCAGGCACCAAAAGGGAAAATGGCTAGGCTTAAAATGGTACGTGAGGGCAGCTAGCCTAGTACTTACCTATGAGCCTATTTAGGACACATACAGATCTACCCATTAGTAAACTAATGGCACAGCTTAACATTTCCTACAGAATTTCTAATCTCCTTACCCCAGATCCAGAAGAACAACTTCTCTTAATGTTGTAATACTGAGGCTTGAATACAGACTCCCCATTCACTGCCCTGCTTTGTCTCCTCATTTGGGTGGTGGAACTGATCGCTGCATTACACTAAGTAAATACAAGTGGCTTCCCATCACAGCGAGAGCATAACTAATCCTAAACACACATTTACATTACTGCATGGCAGATACTGCCCACAACTGCAGTATAAGTTCCCTCTCAAGGAACAGTCCTACACTCAGGACACTAAAGGAATTTCACTAATTAGGCCCATTTTCAAACTTTCCGTTACTGACCCACACAGACCAATACTAAAAGTGGAACAAAACGTTAAAAAGACAACTTATCAGATTCAGAAGGGATGCCACCAACAATCTTCTCATCATTCCGCCGTACATCAAAAGCAAGATGGAAGGAGTACTTCCACCAGAAGCTGTACTGTCACATACACAGTCCTTGCAGAAGCAAGAAGAAGAACCTGTCCTAGAAGAAGTAAGAACAGCAGTAAGGAAAATGAGGTATGGGAAATCAGCAGGCTCAGAAGAGGTCATGGCAGATATGTTCAAAAGGGTCTATATTATATCCTCGAATGCTTAAAAAAGCGAATGCTGATTGATCAAACTTATTTTCGTGAAACTGCAAAATATCAAAGCAGCAGAAACTCGAATTTTTTCCTAGGGAAAGAATTTGGTTGTCAATTTCTGCTGCTTTGGTATTTTCAGTGTTATGGTGGAAAGTTACCGGTCGGATTCAGGTAAGTGTGCGATTGTGTGGATGTGAGTGTTAGGGTGATTTAGGTGAGTTAGGGTTAGGGCTCGGGTTAGGTGTGTGTGCGATTGAATGGACATGCGGATTTAAGTGAGTTAGGGTTAGGGAGCGAGTGAGGTGAGTGTGCGATAGTGACGGACCTTAGGGTTAACGTTTAGGTTAAGGTAAGTGGGTAGTTAGTGGTGTGTGCATAGTTTAGTGTAGGGTTAGGTATCAGATTTTAGGTGTATGTGTGTGGATTTCTGTTTGTTTGGTGTGCTTGTGTTGTGTGTATGTGTTTTGGATCAGCGATTTTTTTCCCTGGATAATTGCTGATCTGACAGTTCGAGATTGTAAGCTTTCCTTAAATTAGGTCGATCAATCAGCGTTCGCTTTTTTAAGCGTTCAATGATATAATATAGACCCGTTCAAAATGTTGGATGAGTCAGAGAAGTGGATCATGAGGATACTCATTGTGGTATACAGAGAAAGGTCACTATGTAAAACTAGTTGGTAGTGATGCATTCAGTAGAAAGATGTCAGAAGGAATGTGACAAGTTTTGAAAGGGAACTTATTTGAATGCAAAAAAAAAATGTTTAACATCAAGATGTAGGCAAACAAGGTCAGGAAGATAATCTTCCATAAGCACTACATATTTTATTAAGGTGAGAGATAAAAAGATATACATATAAGAAATGGAAATGAGGTTGAACTACAACTTTGAAAACTGAAATACACAAACTAGACAGGCAAATTACACAGTGCGAGTTAAGATCAGGAAAATTTTGAAGAAATATTATACAAAGATATTAAGTAGAATACGTAACCATTTTACAAGTATATAAGATGTGGTAGAAGTAAAAGCATACAAACAAATAAATCATGTATAGATTTTAAAATTTATTCTCAAATACTAATGATTATACATTTGCAAAACCTTATACAAAGCAGTTTGGCTCCACAAAGTGAGAGGATAAATTGTGCTAGTATCATCAGATACTGAAATTAAATTAAATTAAATTATATTGAAAATGTACTATGCAAATGGGACCTCAAAAAAAAAAAAAATCACATGAAGGAAATAGAATTAGTAATAATGACTAAAGAACACTTCAGCAGACTTATAGTACCATTATATCTGTTATTCACTAAATCATTTAAGTATGAGAAGGTTCCTTACGACGGGAGATATGTACTTGTTTAATGGAGATGGGAATAGGGCAAACCCAAAATTATATAGACCCATACATTTATTTTCTTCTTCTTCTTCTTTTTCTTTCAGCTTTTCCTGGATAGGGGTCACCACATCGAATCACCTGTTCGCCCATGATTGACAGTGGAGTTTTACAGTGTCGAGTTGCCAGCCTGGCACCCAACCTTCTACAGAAGGCACACACACGCACACAATCATGCCCAGGGCCTTTTCTTATTATGGAAGAATAATGAAGAAAGTTATTTTGGATAAAATATTGATAGAACTGGAAAAGCTGGGGCTTGAAACTATTAATTAACATGCATATATTAAAAATAGATCTATAACTACCTGCAAGATGATAATAACTGTAAATGAAAAAATATGTTGTGAGGGCTAACTGCCCTTGTGAGCCATTGTAAGCCTAGCCAATTATCCATTGTGAGACTCAAACCCTGCACCTTGTGTTTGTAAGGCAAACACCTTAACCATTAGGACACCCTTTTGTGGGTGGCCTAATAACAAAGTCTTGGGTCCTGCATCGGTTGCTGTCCCTTCTTCCATGACGTCAGGTCGTCAGGGGTATAAAACATTCAGCCAATGCCATTACATCAGTTTTTCTTGTCCCAGATGTCAGGTGCCCCCCAAATGGAGAGCAAAAAATATATGTATAATAATAAGTATATAATGTAAAACACAAAAAATATACCTCCAAACAAAAGCAAATACACCCAAAAAGGCTTTTAAGCATAGTAAAAGAAAGGAGAGGTATAGTAAGAGAAAAACAGGGGGCTGGAAGGTGAGTAACCAGGACTGCAACAGTGAATACACTCGAACATCTACATTTATGGTAAGTGTACACAACTGTACTATGTTCTTTGTGTTTCACTGTTGCAGTCATTACATTTGGGTAGAATCCAAAGCTATGGTTGGGAGGATGGATTTATACAGCATTAGGAGCAGCTATAAGGCCCTGCAGAACAGCAGTGGCAAAGCCAGCTCTGGATTTAGGGAAGAGAGGTAAATGGTAATGTTTGGTGAATGTATGAACTGAGCTCCAGGTAGCAGCTTCTAGAATGTCTCTGGTAGGAACCCCTCTGAGAAAGGCTGCAGAAGTAGATGCAGCCCTGGTGGAATGAAACCTGATCCCCTTGGGGATAGGTTTACCATGGTGCATATAGCAGAAATGAATACAATGGCTTATCCATTTGGAAATAGTCTGCTTTGAAATAGCCTTTCCCTCTGCCCCTGCAGCAAATGCCACCAATAGTTGTTCAGATTATCTTAGAGAGTTTGTCCTGTTTAAGTAGAATCTAAGTTGTCTGTGTGCATCCAATGAATGCAGAATCTGCTCACCCTTGTTCTGTGGATTGGGGAAGAAAGTTGGCAGATGAATGGTCTGATTAAGTGCCACACTGGATACCACCTTAGGCATGAAAGATGGATTGGTCCTGAGAGCCACCCTGTCCGGATGAAAAATAATGAAAGGCTCCACTGCCATAAGTCTGTAATTCTGAAATCCTTCTAGCTGAAGTGACTGCTAAAAGGAAAGCTGTTTTACAGGAGAGAAATATTAGGCCTGCAGTAGCAGCTGGCTCAAAAGGAGTGAGAGTGAGTTTTTCCAAAACAAAATTGAGGTCCCATGCAGGAGTTGGTGCTCTTCTGGGAGGTCTTAAATGTTTGGCCCCTCTGAGATACTGCTTTAGCACAGGATGAGAGAAGAGGGGAGGTTCTGTGTTGTAATGAGCTGAAATGGCAGAGGCATGGATTTTATGGAAGAAAAGGATAGGCCCTTGTGAAGCATCTCAGTTAAGTATTGCAGAATCTGAGGAATATTGGGTGTTGCTGTGCTTATTCCTTGTGATTGGTTCCAGGCACAGAATCTTTTCCATTTGTCAGCATAAGATTTTCTAGTACTAGGTCTTCTAGCCTCCAAAATGACATCCATCACAGGTTTGCTGTGGTATGCCAAGGGTGAAATTACTTGATTAGCCACGCTGTAAGATTCAAAGTTTGGAGCTGAGTGTGCAGAATTTGGTAGTTCTACTGAGATAGTAGGTAAGGTGTCTGAGGCACGGAGGAAGGTGTGACACATTGAGCAGGAGTGGGTACCAGTGTTGGCGAGGCCAGTCTGTAGCAATCAGAATCATTTTTGGTTTGTCCTGTTTGACTTTTAGTAGAACTTTGCAGAGCAGACGCAGAGGGGGAAAAGCATGGACTGATAGAGCATCCACTTTCCAAGCTTTTTTGTGATGAATTCTTGTGCAGAATCTGTCCAACTGATAGTTCTGGGGTGAGGCAAAAAGATCTATGTCTGGGTTTCCCCCATTTGCATGTCAACATGTTGAAAACTTATGGTTCCACTTTCCATTCGTGTGGGTCCATAAGATTTCTGTTTAGTTCGTCTGCCAGAGTATTTAGCTTTCCTGGCAGGAATTGAGCCTGTAGTTGTATCTGATAGGTCAAGGCCGTGTTCCACAATGCCATGGCTAGTCTGCAAAGGGGGTAGGAATGTGTACTCCCCTGCTTGTTTATGTACCACATAACTGTGGTGTTGTCTGTCTTTATCAGTAGCTGTCCTGGATGAAGGTTGTCCTTGAAGGCTGTCAGAGCATTCTGTACAGCTAGCATCTCTTTCTGATTGATATGTAGGTGCATTTGATTTGGGCTCCATTTGCCCTGAATGCACTTCCCTGCCATATGAACCCCCCAAGCATAGTCTGATGTGTCTGTTAGGGTTTGGGTGGCAGGGGGTGGAGTGAATGGCAGTCCCTTGTTTTGGTGGCAGGATTCTGCCCACCATAGGAACTCTAGTTGCAGGCAAGGTATAATAGGAATCATTGTTTCCAGACTGTAACAATGTTGCAGGCAAGGTATAATAGGAATCATTGTTTCCAGACTGTAACAATGTTGACTCCATAAACTTTTTAAGTACCACTGAAGTTTCCTCATATGCAGTCTTGCATATGCAATTAGAAGAATGCAGGAGGCCATGTACCCCAAGGCCTGCAGAATTTGTCTTGAAGATAGCAGGGTTTTTGTGGCCACCTGTTTGAAGTAAGTCGTTAATTGAATTTGCTTTTCTGGCATAAGGTAAGCCATCTGGGTAGTTGTATTCAAGCTTGCACCCAGGAATGTAATTTTTTGAGAGGGTACCAATTGTGATTTATTTTCGTTTATGGTATACCCTAGACAAGTTAGAACCCTTTTTACAAACGTCAGATGCTTTAGAAGAATGTCCTTGTTTTCTGCCTGAATTAGACAATCGTCCAGGTATGGATATATTTGAATATTTCTTTGCCTGCAAAATGCAATTACTGGTGCCAGGCACTTTGTGAAGATCATGGGCACAGTAGATAAGCCAAAGGGCAGTGCACAGAACTGGTAATGCAAGTAGCCTGCTTTGAAGCGGAGGTATCTTCTACAAGATTCCCTGATTGGGATATGCAGGTAAGCCTCTTTTAAGTCTAGAGTTACCAACCAGGCATTTTTGCCTAGCATAGGTAGTAACTGTTGAAGAGTCAGCATCTTGAATTTTGGTATGTCCAGAAATGTGTTTAGAGTGGATAAGTCCAGAATTGGACGCCATGATTTGTCTTTTCTGGGTACCAGGAAAAGTCTGGAATAGAAACCTTGTCCCTTTTCCTCTTCTTGTACTGGTTGAATAGCCCCCATGTTCATGAGGGACAGAACTTGTTTCTGGGCCTCTGCCCACTGATTTGGGGGCAGATCTGGCCATCCGTTTGGGATTGGCAACGTGTGGAAGTGAAATCTGTATCCCTGGGATACTATATTTAAAACCCAAGATTTTCATCCTTTGACAGGATCATACACAAAACACTGATCAATACATTAGAACAATGGGATATTAAAGTAACCTTGATAAGATGGGTAGCTGTATTGGCTTACCATAGGACATGGCAAGTATCATACAGCAATTGGAAAAGTGAAAGTCTAGGTTACAGACAGGTTTTCCCACAAGGTTCTGTCCAAGGCACATATTTGTTTAGGTTATATATTTCAGATTTATCTTTTTTATTTGATGTGTTTTATAGTCAGTATACAGATGACTTGCAAATGGCTAAACTGATTAAATGTTACAGCTAGGGCATGTCTGCAAAAGACCTTGACTAACATCAAAACTAAGCATATGATATTTTAGAGACCTAGCTTGAAAGGTGAATATTTAATACAACACACACTGATTGAAACTGTGGATTTATTTAAGGACTTGAGTATATGAGTAGACCCAGCTTTGAGTTTTTCTGATCATTTCAACCAATTGAACAATGACAGTTATAAAACTATAGACTGTATAGAAAGATTTATAAAATTTAGGAAATCAACAATAATGAAATCATTGTTAAAACAAAGGAATAGTTACTATACAGTATAAAAAATTATTTGAAAAGGTAGTCAGCAAAAAACAATATGTACAATATTTGCATCAGTTAGTGTAGTGGCATATTAGGAGTTACAAAACATATATATATATATATAAATATAAATATATATATATATATATATATATATATATACACACACACACATGTGTGTGTATATGTGCATATACAGTATGTATTAAACAGCACGTACAAAGGTCACACAGAATAAAAAACAAAGGTAAAGACCTCAAAAAGTCCCTGCCTCTCCACTTTTTCCTGTCATTAAAATTCATCAGGTACAGGCCCTAGGATGCTGATAGCAATATCTGAATTTTTCTTTTTTCAAGGATTGATCTTTTTTGGTAAGAAGGTTCCATTTTTGTACCCTTTGTAAAAGTATTCCTTTTGATTAGCAAGTATTTCAGACATTTTTGGATGACTCTGTACCATTTTGTTTTCAATGCTGCTGTTGGGTCCAGACATTTTTTCACAGTTACAGATTCTGTCATATCAAACTGTGCCTATGAGAAACAAATACTACCTACTGACAAGACACAAAAATGCTTTTTTTGCATAGGTGTTAAGCAGGGTATTTTATCTTTTTCCATTTGTCTAAGGTATAGTAACATTATCAAGTGCCAGAGACAGAAGGTATTACAGGATTATTAATGCTGTAGAATACTCTTTCTCTTCCAGAAAGGCTTTGTCTACAGACTAACTCCTTGATCAAGGCCCTTCTGTTTCTCCAGTTAAAAAAGATAAGCCTGACAAACCCAGACATAAAAATGAAAATCCTGTTTATTTAAGAAGTTGTATGAGCACTCATGCCCTGTTGAGAAAATTAAATGTTGCATAATTCAGAGGTTCAGGTCAAGAATTTTGCTGTTATTATGGAGACCATCACCAAGGGGGGGGGGGGGGGTCTTCCTGTTCAAAGACCACCCCACTTTTTTCTTGGTCTAGCACTTCCTTCTCCTGTAGTGCTTTCTGCATAATGATTATGTCCTTCTGGCTTTGGTTATTAAAATACTAGAGGTGAAACACTCTCTAGAGGTCCTACTCCTCTTGCTCTAGTCCCGGGGCACCAGATGTTCATTTCCTGGCAGTCTGTTCATCAGATATCAGCTTGCCCAGTATCAGATCTTCAACAGTCTGCATCTCTGGAGTCAGTATATCAGGTAACAACTCTCCTGGCATTAGTAAAGGCATCTCTCTTGCCAGTGTCAGTTTTCCAGGCATCTGACCTGATGATGGCCTATCCGATCCCAGTATACATAAAGTTGGTGTACAAGACTTGGTTTTACTAGTGACTCTTTGCCCACCTCCTTGGTATCATGTCAGCGTTTTCACAATTCTATTTGCCACTAATGTTGGAGTCTCAGACATCAATCCCTTTATGGCCAGGAATATTCTCAAGAGATGAAGCACTCACATTGCAGCTTTCCCCCTCCAACCAACTCCAAGTGATCCTTACACTTTTCTCTACTCCCACTGTACTATGGCAGGACTGTTGATGCCCTGGTGAGACCAAGACCTTCAGGCATTCTTTACTCTTCATTATTTTCTCTGATATCAAAATTAATTCAAAACCTGAGACTTTCTAAGATAAAGGTCAGTCTGATTGCCCCATTCTTATTTAGGGAGATTTTGTTCCCCGTGTTCCAGTCCCCATTCTTAGACATTTTCCTCTAGCCTATTTTCCTGTACCCTTCACCCCAATGGAGACTTCTGACCCATCCATCATACACAATCTGACTTTATCTTTAGGCAACCAAACTGATAGCTTGGTTACTTTAATTCCACTGATAACCTGGTCTGCAGTTTTCTCTAACAGAGGACTTTCTAGTTTTCATCTGTACTCAGACTACCTACCTACATAAACACATGCGCACACAACTGCAGGGATGTCTGGAAAAGATTTTCTATTTACCTGCAGATCAGAACTGGGACCTCTTTTGAGTCCCAGTACTGCAGATCTTAAGGAATCTTTCAGAAATGTCCTGATACAGGACTTGGCTAGTCCTCCGTTATAGTCAGCTTAGCAGTTATTTCCATCTTCTATACCAGTCAGGACTCCATGTCCCTGACCTTGGATAAAGTGCATAAGCCTTCAAGAAGGATATGTTTTCCGTTAGCCCTGCCATAACAGATTTGGTTCCTCTGTGGGACACTTTTTTCTTAACAGAAAAATTGGAACTTCTAATATGAGCAAGCTGCATTAGCAGAGCTGAAATGTTTACCTTGGAAGACCTTATTTCTACTATCATTTACTTCTGCCAAGAAACTTTCTGAGTTGGAAACCCTTTTAATGAAGCCTCCTTACCTTACATTTCACAAGGAGAGGGTTGCTTTGCACACTTGCTTGAAATAGCCAATTAAACCAATCTGAAATGGTCAGTTAATTTGTCTTATTTTTTCAGTATTCCAGTCACTGAGGTATGTTTATCTCTGCAAGGACTTGCACAGGCAGCTCAAATATCACATTGATGGAACCAAGTCCATCAGCACGGGTAACAGGTTTTTGTGTTCTTCACTAAGGGTCACTAAGGCAAGAAAGCCACTAAACGTTGTTGTATATTTAAAAGGCTTTCTAACTATACTTTTTATGACAAATACTGTAGACGATTAAGGCTTCCTACAGCCTAGAGTTTGATTACCTCAGTCTCCATTTGCCTACTGTGTGACTCTGAGGAAATCACTTAACCAGACAGTACACTGGGGCAATTTGGAATTGGGAATAGTCTTTTTAATGGTATCATGGGATGCATACCTAGTAACTACCTATGGCGTTATGCCACATGTAAGTGCAGTAGTACTGTTAGAGAAAGGTTTAGGAACAAAGGACCTTAGATCACATTTTGAGGTAAATTTATGTTTATTAGGATATAAAGGAAGTAGCAATGATTAATACTACATGAAAAGTTATATTAAGAGGATTACTGAAAAGTTACAGGAAATTAAATTAAAGATCATTAGAAATCACATTTTTCAAGGGCTAGATGGAAACAAGAGAGAGATTTTAGAATGTGGAACTTTAGTTCATTCTAAATAATATTATAAAAAAATTATTGATATTACTTACTCAAAGTTAAATGGATATGATGGTGAAATTAAGATGAGTTTTTAGAATCTGAAAGTATAGCCCATTCTAAGGAAAACTATGAAATAATGGAAATGAATTGTAAGAGAGATGTAGGAAGGAGAAGAAAGGGGAAGGTGACAAAATGAAAAGAACTGAACTCCAAGTAGCTGCCTCCAAAATATCCTTAGTTGCCACCCCTTAAGAATGCTGTTGAAGTAGTGTGGCAGTAGTGGAATTGCCATGATGGGAATAACAAAATGCAATGCAAAACAATCCACCCTAGAAATAGTTTGTTTTGGCACAGGCTTTGCTCTTGGCGAACTACAAGAAAAAGAAGAAACTGCTGCTGGACTGCCTAAAATCTCCTTAGTCCTGCCTAATTAATAACGTTGGTGCCTGTGTGTACATCTAAAGTGTGCTTTTTTCTTTCCCTTTTATTTTGGGGATCTGCATAAAAATGAATAGTTTGGTTTTCCTTTTGAATGCAAGCCATTATTTGAATGACAGTGTCCAAATCTGCGCAGTGTGCTTAAGAGATACATTTGCAGCTTCCATTGCAGCTCTCATATGCAGTTTGGCATTGGGAAGCACCAGAATACAAGATACCATGAACCCTAAGGCTTTGAAGGCAGTCCCTTGTCTGAAGCCCGGAAGAAGAGATAGATGGAAGTAATAGGAGAAACCCCACTGAAGCTAAACTTGGCCTGCCTCTCAAAGAAAGCCTTGGACAGAAGGGGAGGCTCTAACACCTTAGGAAGAGAAGAGGAAGAACAGCAGGCCAGAAGCCCCCCTCAGCCAAGCCCTACTTCCTAGAGGATAAGAAACACCTGGCAGAACTCTCCGCTCCACTGAGCTTTTCTAAGAAAACTGTCGCCAGGGACTGTCGGTCTTCTTCCACTCTTTTTGCTGCTTTGTCCTTGCGCTTTTGGTCGAGCGGGGCGCCGGAGCATCGGCGGCATTTTATAACCCAAAACGGAATGAAGAACATCTGAGAAAGAGAAAACTAAGATAATGTCAAAAAGGAAGTCATAAATAAGGCAAAATACTCACAGATGAAAACATTAGAAGGGTTAAGTTTAGTTGTAGAAACCGAAATAAAGTTAGATAATCTAGACTGTGGGATAGGTCAAAGAATATTAGATGACTGGGAAGGAGCAACAAATATTAGGTCTAATGAATATTAAGTCTTTTACATGACTAGAAAGAGGCAAACTTGTGTTGTTGGGAAGGAATGGACAAAATAGTCGATGTAATAAGCATGGTGGAAAATGTAACAAAGAAAGGTTTGAATCAAACAGTACAAGAAGGTGGCAGGTAATCTGATGTCTGGGTAAATATGTGGTAACAATAAAAGAAACCATCACAGGACCATAAAGTAATCACCAGTTATGGAAACTGGGAAAAAATTACCTAGGAGAGGAACTAGCAGGTCAAAATGAGAACAATGGAAGAAAGGTAAGACATGATGATGATAAAGTATGCTGTTTGTAAAATTTAAAAAAGAATGATAGCAATATACTGGAAACAACTGAAGAAAAACAAAGATCAGTCTTCCTCAAACATTTTATAAATTTGGAATAAATAAATACTACTGTATTACTGTTAGTAGATAATAGTAAGAGAAATAAAGAGGGCCAGATTATTTATTTATTTTTACAGAAAATATTGCTCATTATGTCTTTAGGTATTCCTGTTGTATATTCTGTTAGCGCAAGTTGTTGTTGTTTGTCTTTTTGTCTTTTCCCGGTTAGCGGTCGCCACAGCGGAACTCCGGTCCGCTAATGATTGGCCCTAGATTTTTTTATGGTGCCGAGTTGCCAGCCTGACGCCCAACCTTCAGCGAAGGCACACCCATTCATGCATGTCTTTTGGAGGCCACTCGACCGTGGGGAGGACATGCAGACTCCACACAGAAGGCACTCCAGCCGTGAATCGAACAGGAGAACCTCTTGCTGTGAGGTAACAACGCTACCGCTGTACCACCGCGGCTTCAAGTAAAATTCTAAAAATAGCAAGAATTTAAGTGTGATTACACAGAGATATATACTAACTCCAAATGTATCTCAGAATATTCTATCTTTGCCAAAGTACACTGATTGTGGAGTTAATATAGCAGGGGAATATCGCTACTCCCACAACAGGAGGTGCAGATAAGCTTACTTCCCTGCACAACATGCTTTTAATGTACACAGTGACTTTTTGCACTATACCATTATGTTCCAAGGATCAACCGTACCTTTTCAGAGTTGTGAGAGTTGCACTGAAGAGTGTCCTATTTCTGCCATAGCATGTCTTCCAGCATGGTGATGCATTTAAGTTATATTGATGGCAGATTAAATGTGGCACACAAGCAAGAAAACTGGAGAAAGGAAAGATTAGAAATAGAAATAGAAATTATATGAGGGTTTCATCACATTCCTGTATTAAACAAATCTCCAACTGCTTTTAAAAAGTACTTAAAATTTTATTTCAAATAGTGTCAAGAAGTGAAACAGACAAGAAAGAAAGAAATGGGTAAACAAAAATGAAACATCTCAAATCAGATCTTTATAGTTTGGGTACATTATTTGTCAGTCTCAGAAAAGTCAGTAAAACACTAAAAATTTATTGGGTAGGATGTTAAGAAGAAACTGATGATATGCACAGAGGCTATATTAGAAAAGAGGGATAACAACTCAATAAATAACCGTGCATCATATCTTGGGACATTGCCAGAGTGGCTACAATGATGGAGAAGAAAGTTACCTCTAGGTATTATTCCAGCAGATTAATGACATTAATTTGCAGGAAACCTTGTTATATGGTCCAAGTTAGTTCAAGTTAAAATCTTTGAGGCTTTTAAGGTACCAGATATTAAATGTAATAAATATAATGGTTCTACTAAGAAACTTTGACTTCCTAATAGCTGTCGAGCTGTAAGAAAGAAAAAAAAATGCCTGAAACTCAGAAGGGTAAAAAAATCCATTTTAAATATTTTCTGCATGGGGGCTGCACCCCCAAGCTTATATATATCAACTCAACAGTTGCATCAACTCAAAGAAGGGAATAATCACCCTAAATAAGTGAATTATTGCCAGTCACACTTAGAAACCGCAATGGGAATGATTTCCTATGGAAAACAGTGTTCAGTGTTATGCCAATCATTTTTCCTGACGTCTACTGATGCTTGAGCAATTTCCTCTCAAGCTTGTGTATTGGAGCCAAATATGGTTTATCAATGGAAGGGTTGATGAACACTTGTTGAAGTAGATCAAGGTTTAAATCACAATTGATAAATCAAAAATATAATAGCAGTAATCAATACCTTGGAGTCAAATAATAATAATAATAAATGTGTATAATTCACCATGGGAAGGAAAAAAAGAGAAAGATATTAATTTATGGAATGATTTTCAAAGTTGAAGTAGAAACAGTTACAAGTGTAAGAAAGTTTAATAATAATCTATTCAAATAATTGCACAACTTTCTGGAATGAAGTGATGAACTGTTTATGAAAAAGTTTAATATGAAAATAGTCCTGTACATCGATCACAAACACCATCTTAAAAGTAAAGAGGAACCAGAAGTAAGAGCTTCCTTATAAAAGGATAAATAAACAAGTAATTCAGTAAGTTAGTTTTCCAGCATCTAGCAACTTTAAATGGCAGTGGCACAATGCTTTTGAATCATAGGTTTATACTTTTACCTGAAAGTGGGGTTTTGGTTATAGAATATGTTAAAACAATGAAGACCAATAAGTTCTACAGAAACTAAAATAAGACCTGAAAGTGACAAGTTTTGGTTAAAATTACAAGTAGGAAGAATACAGATGGTGTTAGATTTACCTATTATGCAATTCATGACCAAATAGATGTAAATTCTGTGGAAAAAATATTAGACTGGGCAGAATGGAAATTAGAGGAGACTTTGTCAATATGCACGGTGGCAGAAGAGAAATTTGTTGAGATCTTGATGAAGTCTAATTATATTTCTAGCAAATGCAATGTTAACAAAATGCAAGAGCTGATTTGAAGTTGGATGTTTAGAATTAAAATGGAAATACAGAAATTGTATAAAAATGTTGATTAAAAAACAAAATTAACAATTGAGTAGGCTTTGCGTGAAGCCTACACGACTTAAGCACATTAGCATGATGAACAGTAGGTCTCATTGAATATGCACGCTGCTTACCTCATTTACACATTTATAAGCACCTTTTCATGGCCAGCAGAAGTGTTGGCGGCCATGAAAAGGTGCAGAGAAACTCAAACACAAAATGTAATCGAAACTGGCTTGCTTGTAGGCAAACCTATTATGCAAACACGTGCAGACAGCTTATACAAAGTAAGGGCAAGCTGACTGAAAGAATTAAGATGCATGGAAAGTTAAATGGGGAGAATGTACACAGAACAGAATACAATGGGATTACTGCAAAAATAAGCAAAAGGGAAGGGTAAATGGAGAAAATGAAGTCAGATAATGCAGTTAAATGTGCTTATGTCACAAAGAAACATTTTTAACATAAATACTTCCATATTGATGTAATAATGTAATAACTAAGCCCGTTCACAATTCTTGACCCATGCACAAAAATAAAAACAGACATGCTAACAAAGGATGTGAGAGGGACACAAGCAACAGTGTAACAAAGGGGAGTAAATGTGATATAAATGTTAGTAGCATGCTGAGTTGAGATAACAGTTAGCAAGGACAGTAGATTCATATGATCATATGTGTTTACCAGGCTATTGACCACAAGGATCTTTTTAAGACTAGCTATGTATAACAAATCTCTGGCAAATGCTAGTACACTTGGTAAGTGTAAGTGGTGGCTTGGTAGGTGAAACATTTACAAGCAGGGGCCTGGGAGATGAACAATTTACAGGCTACCTGTGTCCATTAGAGACATAGGTGCCAAACCAGGGATGAATTTCCTGTTCCCCATCCAATTCCCCAAGTTACACTTGAATTGGGTTAGGCAGGAGCTTTGCTTCACATGGGTGGGGAGCCTGTTCTAGAGAATGGGTAGTCTCTGGGATACATACCTGTCTCTCCAGCAGCTTCTATTTATATCACAGGCAAATTTAAGTCTTCAGAATGGGTAATTCTGATGCTGTTTGTTTTGTGGACATGCAGGAGATCCATCAGATTGGGGTCTGACAACGCCTTGTATGCTAGGCATAGATCTCTCCTCAACAGCCTGTAGGAGACAGAATACAGGAATAGGGCCTTGAGGTGGTCTGAATAGGATATGTTACTTATGCCCTGTATTCGTTTAGTGAGGAACCTCTGTGGACTTTTCAATTGTTGGATATGCCCGGTTAGGTATATACCAAAGGGGGCACTGTAGTCAATGGTAGCTCTGATGAATGACAAATACAGTGGAACAATGACTTCCTTGGACCTAGATGCCATACACCTGTTTATAAGTTGCACAGTATATGCATTAGAGGCTGTTTGCATTGACTACAGTTATTTTATAGTACTGCTGTATTCTGTACCTCATCATGTATAAACAAGAAGAAATTCACCGTACAGCTGTTTTGACATGCACATCAGAAAGGGACATGATTTTACCATTTGCTGTCATTTGTAGCCATAACAAAGTGAGTATATTACCTTTAAAAGTGTATTAGACGAGCATGTGTTGTATATTCATGTAAATCCTAAACAGTAATATAGTAACACTCAAAACACACAAGTGACAAATGACAACACAGATCTGATGACATTTCATTAGTTCAAGGTCTCCATTAATAAATGGAGTGCATCTACTACACAATTATACTTGGCACGGTTACAAGAAATTACAACAAACTAACATAGCAGAATGTAAACAACGCAAACACACATGAAAATGTGCACGTGGGTCAGGTCTCTGTTGTACTCTTTGGTTACCTACCGGCTATACTGCTAGAGCGATACAGTAGCTCAAGCTACTACCGAGCTTTCAGCTCTATTTTTATACTGATCAGTGAACCCCCCCCCTCCATCAGTGGCCAATTTGAGAGTCCCGCGGGTGTTATACGCTGTTCAGAGTGTGATATTACATGGTGAAAGTGCCTGGACTTGCTCCTGTGTACTTCTTAATTCAAGCAGCGTCACCGCTATTTTTCCCCCACTTTAATTTAATTTCAGCCTTGATTCAATGCCAGTGCCATACTGACTCCGTATGTTTCAATCCTGATACTGCTAACAGAAGCCGCGTAACGGCTTCCTGTACTGGACTTGACTTTAATCAGCTGTTGTAACCCAGAAACTGCATAACTGCTCCTAGAACTGATGCGGCTTTCATCAGCTGTTCAAACCCAGAACCGGTTAGCTTTAACAGTGCCTGCGTTGTGTGCTGGACACAGCTTTCATCAGCTGCTCTAACCCAGAACCGGTTAGTATCAACAGTACCTACATTGTGCACTGGACTCTGCTTTAACTGCTGCCTTCCCCCAGAATCTACTCTCTCTAAGTGCTCCCCCATTAAATGCCACACAGGCAAGAGTGAGTAGTCCCGATCCCTGAATTATCTTATCAGCTTAAGCTGCTACTGTACCCTACAATATCAAGCCTAGAAGTAGCTCCTGCTTACAGGACTTTCAGAGCAGCTATCTCAACGTAATTGCCACTCATAACCAACACTCTTAAATATTCCTGAATTAGCTAGTAGACCTTAGCTGTGGCAATACATAAATTGATTCCACTGCATGCTACCTTCACACAGACACGTACTTTTGCATAAAAACTCTGTGCCTGACTTAGTTCCTAAGCTGCAGACAATACTGAATGGTTTATTGGCTGCTTATGATGTCCGCAACTTTTACAAACATGAGTTATCCTAGCCAGCACTACATAAGTGTCTATCGTGTGTAAATATTTTGTGCCTAGACATTGTTGTTGAGCTGCAGGTAACACTGAGCAGTTTTCTGGCCGTTTATGATGCCCGCAATTCTGTTTTTACTGCAAATTTCACCCGACTGCTCTATTAAATGTTTTTACTAGGCCGTTGATGCCAAAGGCTTATACAGAGGAACTATTAAGCGGTTTTCTGGCCATTTTTGCTGTCCGCATGTTTTACTGCGACTTACAGCTGCCTGCTCTACATAATTGTCTATACTAGAATATTGATACTATTGGATTACTGTTCCTTGTTTTTAGTGGCTTTACAACCTCACAAAGCATGGGTAGTCTGACAGCCTGTTCCAGTTAACTATTTACGTTTTTCCTAGTGAATGTGACTGCTTAAGCTTACAGTGGCTATCTACATGGCCTATCTGTGAGCAGCATCCTGTCTGTACTGCTGTTACCTATCTCGTAAATGCTGTTTATTGTACTAGAGCCGTGCTTATATATCTTAACAGAGGTATGTGCTGCTCTGACTCAAGAATTCCTTTAGATGAGGTGGTAACTGCTAAATTAATTACTAGAGCCTGCACCTTTGAGTTGTAATAGGTCTATGCTGCTCTTCCTAATTCCATACATTTTTGTCCTGCATCTTTAGTTTTAATAGAAATCTGTGCTGCTCTAAACAATAATTCACCTAGATGTTTTCTACTGTTTGTTCCTAATGTGCTGTAGTTTGAAACTGTGATGCATTACCTGTGATTAATTGTTTAGAACTGTACTGCATTTCCATGGTAAATTAAGTGTATTAATATTTTCCCTCCTGCTCTCTCCTTTCTACCCTCCTTCTCTTTAAATAGCTCACTACTACTGATCTAATTATTCCTTTTTTCTCTCCGTTCCTTTCTTTTGCTGCTGTAGTTTTGTATTCTAGGTGTACATTTGGTCACGTATTCCTTTTCCTTACAGTGTATCTCTGCTGAATCAGAACCACCCCAGGTGCCTCTCAGTCTTCTGCTTGGAATCCCTGGCTTCCTGACCTTGAACGGACATCGTAAAAGGACTCCTGATGTGCTTCTGTTACATCCTTGCCACCCCAAGAGTTAATATCAGGTGTATGTACCCTATTGTAAACTAAACAATAAATTAAAAGTGCTGCCTTGTATAGTAATCCAGTGAGAAAAAGCTAGCAGCCTACTCTGGTTTTAATCCTCCCTCTCTACCTTCCCCATATCCCCTGTGTCTGAGATCTACCTTTGCAATTACCCCGTCTGGCCACTAGGTGGCAGCATTCCTGCTTTTCTTCACCTCTATGTATGCCTATGCTACCTTATCCCAACACTGCCCTGTTCTTAGCCCCAGTTTAGCCTATCACTCTTTTACACTATCTCTGCCCTGTATAGCCTCTAGCTCTTGTGACACTTCTGCTTCCTTCAACTCCAATACTGAGTGCCTTTACTGTAGTCTCCTTACCTCAGATCTCTTCTCTCCTTCACTGATACACTTCATCCTCCTCCTCCTTGGCTCTACCTGCTCCGTTTGCCCTTCAGGCTCAATCCGCTCCAATACCCTGCCCCCAAATCTCACCCACCCCAACACCTTTACATTTATTCTACCCTTTCTCCACCCACTCATCCCAACTACCCGATAGAATCTCTTCCAAATTTTCTGCCTGCTCCTCTACACACCCTACCTAATTACCCAATAAAAGCTTTTTCCTTTTTACAAACTCCTCCTCTCTTTCTCCTATATATACACATTCTCACTCTCTCTTCCCCCACCATTTAACCCCCCCCCCGTTTCAACTTTAATCCAGTTAAGCTTCTGCTTTGTCTCTACCCCCTCTGATTTCTCAACTGCTTCTTCCCCCCAAATTATTCCCATTAAACTACCTTTGTCCCACTATGCTTCTTACACCCTCCAGGCCCCCTGCTTCCTCCTTGTATTCCTAATTTCCCTATCTTATGCCAGCTCATACTCCTCCAGTGCACCACCTATCCTACCTTCATCTCAAACTGACACACTCACCACTCTGCCCCCCCCATTCATTCTCTCATTTCTACCACATCTCCTCTTCCCTTATTCAGCCTCACCCACTCCACCTATTCTATCCTAAAATTATCACCTCTACAGCCAAAATACTTACCCCTAAACTAATGTTACTTCTACCTAAACTCACGCAAAATAAACCCAAATGGCTAAAGGTTCCTTCCTTCAACATCCTAAGATTAGCTGATGATATCCATCCCAACCCTGGCCCAAGCCCCCTTACTAATAACTCCCACCCCTCTTCTCCTTTTTCCCCCTCCTCCCCCCACAATACCATAAAATTCTTTACTCTCAACGCCCAAAGTCTCAATAATAAAACTCACCAATTGCAAGCATGGCTAAGTCATAACCAACCTGACATCTTAGCCATCTCAGAAACCTGGCTCAAACCCCATATCTCTGACTCAGAAATCCTGCCTAAAGGATTTCAATCCCCCAGAACTGACCAACTAACTAAAAAAGGCAGCAGCACTGCCCTAATCTACTCTAATTTTCTTACCTTAATTCCCCTCCAAATTCCAATCCTTCAATTCACCAATAACCGAACTAACAGTTGGTCTACTAAAAATGAACAAGCACAAGAATATCTGCATCATAGCCCTTTATATATCGCCTGGTAATAAAATCTTTACCCTCAAAGATATCCTCTTATGGGCCTCATCTGAAATTAATTATGAAACTTACATTCTAGGGGACATAAATCTCATCTGGAACAAGTTCAATAGTCCCTCTCCCTCCTTATCCATTAACCTCTATAACTTCACGCAAGTAATCCTGTCCACCACCTGACCCAACAAAACAAATCCACCAGGATCCATTATAGACTGGATCCTAGTCACCCATTCAAATAAAATAACTTACTCTGGCACAGTTCCTGACACCATTAGTGACCACCTCCCTGCCTTCATACATCGTTCAACTAGCTCTACCCCTCATCAGCATCAATACATCCTCACCCGCAACATTAGCAACTTCAACTCTTCAACTTTCTCAAATATCCTCAAACAAATGAACTGGCAAATCCTAAACACCCTTCCTCTTGATAAAGCTATAGACCACTTCAACTCTATTTTCCTCAACACTCTAAACTCTCTAGCCCCACTAAGGAACAGAAGGATAAAAACAAATACTGCTCCATGGCTCTCCAAAGAAACCAAACAGATTATGCTTCAAAGGGACAAATCCTGGAAGCTTTACCATAACAACAAACTGCCCAAAACCCTGATCGAATACAAACAACTCCATAACCACGCAAAAAAAGTATCACTAATGACAAAAAATCCTACTACATTAAGCTCCAGTCCAACAATAACAATAACCCCAAACAATTCTGGAAATCCATAAACTTCCTTCTCAACCCCGGCTCCAAGAACAACCCCTGTCCTGACCCTAGTATGTCTGACCTTGAATTAGGCTCCAAATGTAATTCTTCTTTTATTGAAACTATCTCTAACCTGACCAAGACCTTCTCCAGCAATAATCCACCCGACCACCATTCCTCATCACCTAACCACCCTATGTTTGAGCTTAACCCAGTCTCTACCAATCTCATAAAAAGACTCCTATCCAAACTTAACCCTTTCACCAATGCTTCTGATAATATTCCCTCCTCCTTCCTAAAATGTGCAGCTGACAGTATCACACTCCCAATCAGCATCTTAATCAACAGATCTATAAAAGAATCATATGTACCCAAACTATGGCGTTCAGCTTACATTCTTCCTCTCCACAAAGGTGGCAAAAATACTGACATCTCAAACTTCCGGCCCATTGCTCTGCTCTCTCCAATCTCCAGAATCTTAGAAAAATGTATCCACCTCCAACTTATGGCTTTCCGAACCCAAAACCAACTCCTTACTTCTACCCAGCATGGCTTCCGCCCAGGCTATAGCACCATCACCGCTCTACTCTCCTTCTTAGAAACTGTTAACCAAGCCCAAGATTCAGGACATTTAGTTTTCACAGTTCTTCTCGACCTTTCTAAAGCTTTCGACGCCGTCTCCCATAAACACCTTATCTATCATCTCTCAAACCTAAACCTTGCACCAAACACTATATCCTGGTTCTCTTGCTACCTGTCAGATAGATTTCAGGCAGTGAAATGGAAGAGCACCACCTCCTCCTTTCTTCCTACCCCAACTGGCGTCCCTCAAGGGTCCATCCTCGGACCTATGCTTTTTAACATCTTTATCAATATCCTTCATTCTGCTATTCTTGATACCAAAATTATTCAATACGCAGATGATTCTGTTAGTCTGCTCTGCCTCAAACCTCCCTGAACTACTGACTAAATCCCAAACTACTTTTGCTACCACTGAAAACTGGATGCAACAAAACCACCTGTCTCTAAATGCAAATAAATCTAAAATTCTACTATTCTCTCCCTCCAAGACGTACTCTTATGACAAAAATTAATTCAAAGTCCTTAGCCATACCAACTCTCCCATTGAAGTGGTTCCCTTTGCAAAACTTCTTGGCATTACTGTTGATGAACACCTCAAGTTCGATATCCATATCCAACAAAATATAAAGAAACCCCACCAAAAGCAAGGTATGCTTTATAGGAACAACCTCTTTCTCTCAAATGCCACTAGACATACTTTAGCTACTACTTACCTCCTCCCATCCCTATTATATGGAGCCCCTCTTCTAACTAACCTGACCGCTACCAACACCTCTAAACCTGGAAAACTGTGATAACAAGATCTCCAAATTTGCCTCCAGATCCAAAAACTCCACCCATCACTGCCATGCCCTTAATTCTCTAAACTGGTTAGAACTTCCTAATTACCTACACTACCTCCAACTTACCACAGCACACAGACTTGTATTTCACCCATATAAATGTCCAGCCTTAACTAACATCCTCCCCCCTACACCCCCAATAGACTGCTCAGATCTGAACATCAAAACCTAATTACTATCCACAAACCAAAATGACCTGCTGGCCAACTTCTCCTCTTTTTCTCGCTACGCAAGAAATGGAATTCTCTCCCATCCACTCTCAGGACAATAACTAACTCAGAAAACTTTAAAACCCAGCTTTTCACTTACTTGTACTCCAAATGGAAATGCACCTGCTTTCACCCAGTCTAATTCTTTCTAACAAATGGCCTAATCTCTCTAATACCCCAACAACTACCTCCCTGAGCTGACTCAAGCTCTCTGCAATTGCTTCTCAAGACACTATATCTACTTTGTAAATATTGTAAATAGCTTCTTCTGTCAAATGAATGCATGTAAAGTGGTTTCCTAACTCTAATTGATTGTTATGTATAATGTTTCTACACTTCAATTGTAATGAAGAAAAATTCTCAAATGAATCTCTACAGTACAACCATCCAGATACATCAAAATTATCTTTTTCAACCAAGCCTGATATAGATTGTACATACTTGTAAACTGTACTTTATTATGTAACTTACTTTTGTATCTTAACTGTTTATGTTATAGTGGAGCTTTTCTCCCCGGGCCTCCACTGAAAATGGGCTCTCTTGGGCCCAGTGGACTACCCCTGTCACCAAACTGAAATAAATAAATAAATAAATGAATAAAATGTCCTAGCACAGGTTCCATCACACTTTATGATGGTCTTCAATTATGCCATACAATAAGAAATGTTATGTAAGCCCTCATGTCCTATAAAGCTCTACATTGTGAAGAAAAGAATTACAATTATACATAAATGTTCGGATGAAGACATGCAATTCAGAGCATTGTTATTTGGAAAATAAGTAATATCTGTGAGCAGTCAATGAACCGTGCACTCAAGTCTCTCAACAGGTACTGTTATGACTCTGTCATAGTCCGTGTTGGCATAAATGACTTGAGACATACCTCCCTGGACTATATGAAGAGAGACATGATCAAGCTCGCTGAATATGTGTCCCAAGCAGGTATGTTCCTAGCCTTATGCAGCATTCTACCATCACCCAGAATGATGCCTCAACACAAACAAAAATGATTGACTTTAATAATTGGCTTAGTTTCTGGTGTCATTCCAAGGAGATGTAGTACCTGGCAGCTTGGGATGACATGATTGACAAACCATGATGCTTTGCCAGAGATGGCTTGCATCTGTCTCTCTTGGGCTTCAGGCTCCTGGAAAGGCTCTTGCCCTCCCCATAGTGCCTTTTTTAGGCAATGCCATGAGGTCAAAACTGCCACCATGAAAATTTCATCAAAATGTAAATTAAAGGTCATGCTGCTAAATGCTAGGAGTCTAAACATGAAATGGCACTAATTGCAAGTATTCTTAACCCTGGAAGATGCTGACATTTGTGCAGTCACAGAAACCTGGTTCAAAGCTGTGAAGAGCATCCCAGCCATACCAGGTTACTCATCCTATCATACATTCAGACCCCAAACTGTGGGCAGCAAAGCAAAAGGATGTGGAGTTGCAATATATATAAAAGACATATACACCTCCAGGATGGTCAAACAGTATGATCCACAGGAAACACTCCAGGTGCAGTTAACAATTGATAAGACCCCTATTCAAATCATAGCTAGCTATAGGCCTCCAACTTTGACTCAAGATGCCCACTCCACCTATCTGGACCTATTCGAATCTATCAAAATTCAACCCTTTACCCTGATCCTGGGTGACTAACTATCCAACCATAGACTGGAAGAAATACTCATGCCAAAACACAAATGCCCAGAGATTCCTTGATTTTGTCAATGCAAATGCCTTGGACCACATGGTCAACACCCCCACAAAAGGTGAAAATATCTTGGACTTGGTATTAACCAACATGAGTAACCAATGCAGCATCCCTACAGTGTCATCATCCCTGGTATAATCTGACCACAAAGCAGTCACTTTTGAAGTCACCCCCCCCCCCCCCCCAAGCTAGGGTCAAACAAAAAAACTTCACCAAAGCTGATTACAACCTCCTGAGGAAAGGTATAAACAGCTTTACAGCCCACCCCCTCCCCAACACATATGTCCAAACCTACACCAAAGTACTATATGAGCA
Source organism: Protopterus annectens (assembly GCF_019279795.1). Taxonomy (NCBI): domain Eukaryota; kingdom Metazoa; phylum Chordata; order Ceratodontiformes; family Protopteridae; genus Protopterus; species Protopterus annectens. The sequence continues at coordinate 1,356,340,080 of NC_056732.1, read as the reverse complement.
TTTATATAGCTGCATGGAATCAGGAATACCCAAGAGGATGAAATCATCCTCCTTAAGGAAGGGTAAACCTGTCTGGTGGACATCTGCAACAATTAAACTCTATACTAAAAGGAAAAAATTCCTGCCCAAGACAAAGAAGGAGCAGGTGCCTAATTGGAAGCAATCTCTCCTTAGCCTGAACAAGAAAAAAGACCACTAGTGAAATCCTGCAAAGCAAACTTCGAGTCCAAACTGGCCACATCTACTAAAGACATCATTAAGGCCTTCTTCACATATGTCTGTAATCTCAAGGGAAGCACCCAGATCTGCTCAGAACTGGTGGTCAAGGATACCACATACACAAATGCTGTAGATATAGCCAACCTGTTGGCAGACAGGTTCAGTGAAAACTTCACCCCTCTGCCCCCCATCAGTAAAACAGGACATCCCCAGTACCTTCCCCCTCCCCCTCCCCTTATCTCTAGGGAGCAAGTCATCACTGCCCTCTCAAAGGCAAACAAAATACTGCCTGTATAGGACCTGATAACATCCCAGGCTGCATCCTACATGAATTCAGGCAGGAACTTGCAGCACCATTAGGCACCCTATTCAACCAAAGTCTGAGTACCGGATTTGTCCCAGCTGAGTGGAGGACAGCCACTGTCATCTCTTTGCACATCCACCGATCCAGGAAATTATAGACCCACCAGCCTATCTAGTCTGATTTGCAAGGCCATGGAGTGGATTATCATGGACCTCATAAACAAGGACATTGGCAACCTCCAGACACTCAATCCCACACAGTTTGGTTTTGTCAAGGGGAGGTCATGCCTGTTAAATTTGGTCGACTTCTCTGAGACAGTCAACAAGGCCATGGATGAGGGGAACACAGTGCACATCACCTACCTTGACCTGGCCAAAGTCTTTGATACTATTCCCCACTCAGGTATAATAGATAAACTCTCTCAACTAGGCATCAATCCATATGTTACTCCCTAGGAATCCCACAGGGCTCCATACTTGGTCCTCTTCTTTTCTCAATCTTTATTAACAATCTTTACACCTCCATCCCAAATGCAACTTGCATCCAATATGCAGATGACTCAACACTTGATATGTTCTGCCTCCTCTCCAACACACCTACTGTCCCCAACCCAGAATACTTTCAACACCATAGAAAACTGGCTAGCTAATTGCTGATTGCTCCTAAATTCTAAGAAAACCAAACTGCTTCTTTTCTCCCCTACCTGCAGGTCCCCTCCTCCATTCTTCACTATTAAATCTAACAATGACACCATTATCTCCCCAGATGACCACACTAAGCTTTTAGGTGTATTAACAGACAGCAACCTTAAATTTGACACACGTTAACCATACTATTAAGTCTATTAACAAAATACTTGGCTCCCTGTACAAGCTCATACCTTTCGTCACCCCTCTTGCTAGGGCTGCTATTGCACGCTCCCATCTTCTCTCTACCCTTATGTATGCCTCCCCTGTATTCACCAACTTGTCCAAAACTGAGTTCAACAAATTATCCTGCTGTTACAACCACATAGCTAGATTCGCTACTGGCATGGCATATAGGACTCATCATTGTCAAAACTTAAAAGCTCTAGGATGGCTAGAATTCCCTACCTTTCTGCAGTTTAACCAGCTTATAGTAGTGCACAAAGTCCTCAACCAACCTGAAAATACCCCCGCCCTTAAAAATATCATCAGCCCCCATAGTGCCCTCAGGCCATTACGTTCATCTAATAAACTAATGGTACTGACCCAAAAATCCAACAACTCTGCAGGAGATGCTCTGTTTGCCAACTCAACTGGTAAAACTTGGAATCTACTACCTGCTGACCTTACAGAAGAAACTTCACTACCCCTATTTAAAAAAGGCCCCAAAAATACTTTAAATTACACTGGCTCTGCCCTTTCTCAAAACCCGATTAGCACCTCCTCTAAAATAAGTGTTCCTTCCTAAACTGCTTTTAAGCAATCTACCCATGCCACATTACATTAGTATGACTGTATATATTGGCAGATGTTATCTGTTTGTATCCTGTGTTTAAAATTTTTTTGATATGTTTCCTGTGTTTAAAATGTTTGATATGTATTAACTGTCTCTGTTTTGTTATGTGAAGCTTTTCTCCCGGGCCTCCGCTGAAAATGGACATGTATCCAGTTGGACTATCCCAGTCAACAAATGTAAAATAAAATAAAAATAAAAATGTTACCAGATGGGTAGTAAACTAGCTCACTGACAGAACCCACCTAGTCAAAATAGGGGAAGCCACCTCAAACAGTCGACCCGTAACAAGTGGTGCACCCCAAGGCTTGGTCTTGAGGCCTCTGTTGTTTGGGATATACTTTTCTGAGGTGCAGGCCAAAACCAGTGGACTATGGATGACCAAGTTTGCAGATGAATGCAAGCTGGGTGCTGTCATCAATTCCCCTTGTGATGTGGACATCCTGCAAGAGGGTCTCACCCAAATAAATGACTGGTGCCAGAAACATGGCCTCAAACTGAATGCCAAAAAATGCATCATCATCCCCTTTGGAGAGAGTGATGTTCCTACAAATTATCATATTGCGTGCTTAGGACCTTATTTATCAATCAGTTGTGAGGGACTTGGGCACCCAGGTTGATAGCAAACTGACTTTTGACCACCATATTGCCTCCATTGTATGGAAAGCTTTCTACATGGCCCACCTCATATTAGTAAGGGTATCTCATCCAGGGACAAGGTGGTCATAACATCCCTGTATTTCTCCCTTATAAGACCCATTGAATACAATTCCCGTTTCTGCATGTACCTCACAAAGCACATGCAGCAGCTGGAGAGACCACAGAGGTTCCTCATAAGGAGAATCCAGGGCTCAAACATCTACCCTACACAGATAGGGTAAAGGCCCTGTCCCTCTACTCAGTCTCCTACAGACTCCTCAGAGGTGTCCTCTGTCTGGCATACAAAGCAATCTCAGACTCCACCTTGATGGGACTGCTGCATATCCGCAAGTCAAGCTCCACTCAAATAACCCGCATGCATGACCTCAACCTGGTCTGTGACATCAATAGGACTTGTTGGTGGGACAGATTTGTGTTCCAGAGACTCCCCCTTTTGTGGATTAGACTCCCTCTCCTCATCAAGCAGAGGACCTCATTAACTCTTGTTAAGCGCAACCTGGATAACTGAATGGGGAACATAAAATACACCCTAGGATTCCACCTGTGTCCCTGCTGGATAGTGGCATAGGGGGCTGACTTGTTGGAACATGGGCTAAATTCTTGGCTAAGCTTGTAAGGGCCTCAGGGCCAATAGCCTAGTAACTTCCTATAATCATATTAATGACATGCTGAACATTTGAATCTTGCCAGACTCAAACACATGCCAAGACAAATATCAGAAAGCTGTGTATCAACCACTGACACCACAGAAATAGGCATCCTGTTTGTGTCATGGAGATCACTTATAAAGGGCTTACAGCAATTTCTTATTATCATAGATATGGATCCCTTACCATGGAGCATTAGGTCTTACAAATGTTGTCTTCTGAATGTGCCCAAACTACTTTCTTTGCCTAAGCAACTCCTGTGTGACACAGCTATCTGGCATCAGACAGATGTTAACAGATTCAAACCCTTGCTTGTCACATTATGCACTCTACACACCTGTGTATTGACTGTGTCTGTCACAGGAGATAACAATGGAGCTTGTCACAAATAAAATAAATGTGTGAAGTTAGAAAGGGCATTTGACTGTAATTTATACAATATTACAGTGTCAGACTGATGACAAAGCAGTACTTATGTTCAGACAACTATGAGCAGTCCAACATTGTTTCTTGGCCAAGGAAGCTTTTTCCATTGTTTTGTTGTCCTAGACTTGAACAAGACTCTATCTGTGTAGATAAGGGATACAAGTCAGTACTCAATGCATGTGCAACAGTAGCACTCATAACATAACATATGCAGAACAACTGTTTCATTGCCATGAAAAAATATGTTTATATTTCTTTGTCCAAAGTGAAAATGGATACTAATAACTTGATGCACTGTTGTTTGTGGAATATCAGTACATTCATGTAATCTTGCCCTTCACTGAAGTTGAATAGCAAGCTATGAAAACTCCACCAACTAACAATATTTGTATGAATCACATACTGTACAGGGGAGATCTTAACACAGCTGTCATTACAAGAAATGATTGCATTGTAAACAATTTATATGGCATAAAAGGGATGTAGGGGAGGCCTCTCCCACTGCAATTTTACACATTACAACTGTGATGGAGGTCATTCATGCATAACAATGCCTACAGTAAGTAAATGTGGGTTTTGAACACCTGATTATATGGTGACAGAAGCTACACAGTTTCGCGAAGAATGGAACATGCCAGGATATGATTGTTGCTACAATTGTGAGGTATTTGGGTATTTGAAGGCATGGCATCATGTTATTGCTGCAAATGATTTGTGTGCCTGTAATTCCTTTAAAAGATTGTTGCTATATGTCTATTTGTCACACAACATTGCCCGAGGTAAGGTATACCCAAACGCACATGATGCATAATGCAGTAGTCACAATGACTGTAGAGTGGCAATCATGAACAATATGTAGATAATCAAGGATTCAAACATATGCCTTACCGAGTCAACGACATACAAAACATTGATGACCTCATCAGTGTATTGCAAAGAAGATGTTTGTGTTAAAATTGGGATAACATGCAGAGAGACTGAAGTGGACACAGCACATCTGTTGTTGAAGTCTTACTTACCTGACACTAGACACACACACAAACACCCCACCACTGTCAGATTTGAAACATCTACAGAACTAGTTGCACAATCTAGAAAACACAATATGAATCACAAACTCCACAGAAGTCTGACTCTTAAGGAGAGAGAGTGAACTTTGACAGTATGACCTCATCAGTGTGTTGCAGAGATGTTTGTATTAAAAGTGGGATAAAGGTCAGAGACAGCTGTGTTGAAAATTATAAAGATTTCCCCCATTGGAGGTGGACACAGCACATCTGTTGTTGAAGCTTTACTCACCTCACACTAGAACCACACACACACACACACACACACACACACACACACACACACACACACACACACACACACACACACAAGTTCACAACTGTTAGATTCAAACTACTTACCTAAGTAGTTACACAATTTATAAAACACAGTATGAATTACAAACCCATAGAAGACTTTAAAGATGTGAAAATGCACATTTGTAAGTGTTAAAACTTCACTGTTTTGAAGATCAGCCACTGTGCATCACATCACAGGTTTTGGGACAAATGCATGTGTCTGAACAGGCCAAAATAACAGCACTGTGCTTGTCCCATGTAAATGACATAATTCTTTGATAACATGCATATGCTGTCATTCATGTTCATTGGGTTACTGTGAGTGATGTACCTGTTTCTCAGTATAGTGTGTCACTGATGACCACAATCATAAAGCAGTGGACTGTCAAGAAAGCATTCATGATAGTTAACACCGGGATGATTGCATGCAAATAGTAACCATTTATTGTGTTACTTTCAGTTGTCTTGGCTCATGCTTGCACAATATGAATTTACAATAGAAAAGTTACTTCTTAAATACAACAGTGCACTTCTGAATAACAGTGATGGATTATGTGTGAAGAGGTTACACACCATTGCAACAAAGTTGCAGGTGTAACCATTGGAGTACAGACATACATTAGCTGACTGAATTAACTGAGTCAACATCACTGTGAAATGCAGATATCTTTGTTTCAAAATTCTATTAACACACACAGAAGTGTTGCAACCCACTCACATAATTCATTGTTTTAATTAAGGTTGCCACCTGTCCCATTATCAGCGGGACACTCATGGGTTGAGCTACCTTATCCTGTTGCCTGCCTGCTGTGCAAAGCAGTGGGACTTTTGATCACACTGAATTGCCATGAAAAAGCAGCTTTTCCATGGCAATTCAGTTACCTCACCAACCCAGACCTGGAGGCAGAGCTATTCTCTATTAGGTCCGGGTGTTTTAAATCTTGCAGCAGTGGGCTGCAATTCAATAAGTGGGTGGAAATTGGTGTAGGAAGAGCCGTACAAAGATTGTGGCTATAGAGTGGTTTGTTTTAGCGCTTCTACATCCACTAATGAAATAAAGAGTGAGATTTTATTTCTAATGGTTGAGCCAGCCAGCCAGCCAGCTACAGAGCCAGTTATACAGCCAGCCATTCATCAATCAGTCCAGCCAGTCATCCATCCATCCAGCTAGCCACTCCAGCAGTCAGCCAGTCAGCTAGCCACTCTTGCAGCTATCCAATCAGCCAGCCAGATAGCCTTTCCAGCAGTTATCCATTCATCCAGCCAGCCATTCACCCATCTAGCTAGCCACTCCTGCAAGCCAGCTAGCCAACCCAGCAACCAGGCAGCTGTTGTACCCATAACTGCATCTTCTTCACCACTCCTGTAGTGATGTCATGATAGAGGGTGTGGCCAGTGTCATATTGGCCATACATCCATGTCCTGCTTTGCCACACTTAAAAGGTGGCAACCCTAGTTGTAATTTTTCTAACTCTGTCTCTCTCTGTAGCACATCTGGTTAGCTCATTTGTGTACCAGATGGCAAAGTATTAGCACATGTGTAGGTGTAGGTATTGAAGTTAAAATGAGAATACACAGTAGTCTATGGTGCTTCCATGCTGACCTTCCCATGTGCACATACAACCATTTCTGAATCTGATTAGAATACAGGACTGATGTGTATTATGGTCATGTTTCATGGTTCATGATTTATTCATCTGTCATAATACAGTTCTTTACTCCTTACATGTATGATACAGGTATATTATGAAACATACGAGCGAACAAGCATGTTATTGCTGGTGGAAACATGGCTTATGGAAACAGCATTGACTCAAGGAGATTTATTTGATGACACAGAAGAATGAGAAGAGGGGAACATTTAGAGTCAGGGACAGACATACAAACATACTAAGAGATTAGGCTATGGTTCATTTCTGCAAATGCTTGTGTTGTGTAAGCAGACTGCAGATGCAAAATGCATTACAAAAAACTACCTTGTATTGCAGAGTAACACATTTAATGAATATTTGCAGCAAGGAACACAGCAGTTATAGCATTAGTGTGACATATTCATCCTTTCTACATCTACTTGCCACATCACAAATAGCATTTAGGTTACACATCATCAGAATTTCATGCAATGGCAATTTTATTGAAACAGGACACAGAGGGAATGACAGGAGGTCATTCTTGCCACAGTACATATTAATACTTATGACATCAAAATTTACAACTTAATGAATTACTGTCATGATGAGTATATGTGAGATACAGGTAAGTTCTTCAGCATATATGACACTTATGTCTACATTACTTGTGTTACCGCTTTTTTATCACACTTTACAAAATGTCATATGTGACAACATCCATACCACATATTGTTATTAACAAGAAGAAGTGAGTTTACAACACATTTGTAAAATCAATTTACATGGAGTACAGGTAAGATTTTTATCATTTATCACAGATTTTGGCCTGGTCATTTCATACACAACACTGGATGTCAATATTTACTCTGAATCCAGTCTTAAATAATATCTGTAAACTGGATTTAAACCTTGCATTATGTGGCCTCTATCTCAAATCTTACTTCACTTACATTTTGTTCATCAAAGATAGTTAGCTGACAGGTGGAATTTCTTCACTTAGTTCTGTCCAGAGTGCTTATAAATATGCACTGGCACAAGTCTAAATTAAACTGCTGACATTCCAAATTAAATTTGTCAGTTTTTATCATCAAAGTGAACTGTTGTTCACCGCTATAGACTGCTGCCAGTCAAGAGTACACAATGCCAAATGGCACAAAGGACAAAGAGAGAAAAATTAAAAAAATTCAAATAAAAGGAAACATTATGAAACAAGCAGGTAAAATCTGCACTTGTGATGTTTCCTTAAATTTCTTGTCTTGCAACATGAACATATGTTCCTTTAAACATTACTATATTCACACAACACTCTCTATGGATATGAGCCATCACAACAGGGCATTAACAGCACATATTTCAGATTATTATCACTGATTGCCACATAGGCAGACATACACTAGGAAGAACAAAAAGTAGATTACATATACTCAAGATGTGCATTGTGTCAGTTTACATTAGAAGTGCAACAGAAACAAGTACTGAAAGTTCTCCTTTGTAATTTCCCTTTAGATGTATGGATGAATGGGATAATGGCAACAGTTAAGTTAATCTTTCCTCATACAACACAAAACAAATATTTGCAACACTGCAGCACTTTTGTTCACTTTATTTTGTAAGCACCATTCCCTTATCTATGCTTTTCTAACAAGACCGCTATGTGACTTGCATTGCTTTTCATATCTGTTTCAATGAGTAATGTACTTGCTTAGAATTGCAGACAAATTTTATTCAGAGGCACAAAGTGTGGTCATAAACATTTCATATAAATGTTAGGAATGTTGCTCTTCTAAGTCAGTTGTACTCACAGACTTTCTTGAAGGTCTAGTCTCCCTGACACACCCTCAGTAAGCATACATCAAAAAGGACTGACTCTGAAACTCTGGTAGCTTCTGCAATCAGGCTAATCATACACACATGCAAGCCCTTATCAGATAACACTTCTCAATGCTCATTTGTGCAGTGCTATGGCATGTACCAACTATGAAACCCTGACTGTTCCTGAAGTCGGACTATTCATTTGCACTTGCAAGCCCTTGGCAGGTAACATTTCTCAATGCTCATCCTTGCAGTGCTAGTGCATGTGTACTCAGTGCAAATTGTGGAATTCATAAATGCTAATGAGTTCACACCTCATTTGCATATTCACAGTGCTCAGGGAGCTGAATCTGCACTCTATAAAAGTAATCATTTAGATAAGGAACTTGTATTTCATTAAGGGGAGACTGTTTTGAGCCAGAAAGTTCTATACAGATATTTGCTTTCAAAACTTGTTTGCAATTTTACAACTGACTTGCTGCAAAGGTATGCTTTTTGTTAACAAATTGCTTCATTTTAATGTTACTGACTGACTGCAATTCACAATGCACACATTGCTTTACTGTCTGCATTCTTCTTCCTCACTGTTGGCATAGTCAACTTTATTAGTAATTTCTTGTCCATTAAAAATGTTT